>NW_020536773.1:0-18728 GCF_003426905.1 Ctenocephalides felis
TTTTTTATTCTTAACTATGATGTAACCCATTTTTGTTGTTAGAACTAACGCTAGTTTTTCAGAACTTAACTACCGAGTTATCGAGGGTTTACCTGTTTTTTGTAATCATTCTGTAAACAATCAATCAAATTTTCAGTAATCAATTTGTGTATTTAATAAACTAATAGTTTTATTTTAATAATTTCTATTGAGTGCTCACAAAAGTACTCATAAGAAGAACACAATGATTTCCACAATTTGTTATCCGAAATGGAGAATCTATATTTCTTTAAAAATAATCTTAACTTTTGAACTTCCATACTTTTCACTAAATGAGTTTTCAAGTCATTAAAAGGAAATAAATGATTTCCTTTTGAAACTTTTTTCTCCCGTTTTTCTTCATTTTCATTATTTTTTTAACTCGATTATGATTCATCAATGTCTCTTCTTTGATTGATACTTTCGCAAGCTATTATAAACTCTTGATACAAGACTTAATTTCTCGGATTTAATTTAAGTTGATTTTCAAAGTTATTTAGATAGGTGTGGATTCGCTGTACATAAACAATTTGTGGTAACAAACTTGGAATTTATATACTTTGAAAGATGAGGAATTGGATAGTTTGTTAACAATTTGAGAACTAAAGTCTTTAGATTATGCGGAGTTTCAAGTTTTTAACTTTCAAGCGTTAAAATGTGTACGTGAGAATACTGCTTAACGATATAGAAGTTGACAGTTTCATTATTTTCAATTTATTAACATTATTGTGTTAACGTTTAAATGTTGAGCATAATAGAAGTAATCTGTAAAATAATATATATATATTATATATTATTATATTATATATATATACTATATACATATTTCATACGAGTTTGAGGTTGAAACATCGAGCATCATTGAATGATGAGAAACATTTGGTTTGTCGAAACTGATCAATATTATATATATATATATATATATATATATATATGATTTAGTAGTTAATTTTGATGTTGAAATATATGATTGAGTTCTTGAGGGCGATACATCAAACAAAGAAAGCCAAAGATTTAAAATAATCTTTATTTCCAAATGTTTCGATATTCAATTTAATGTCATCATCAGTGGATCTAAAAAACAGTATGAAAATTAGTAAATCTAGGTAATTATAATATATGTGGATAGGTAAAGTAACGGTAAAGTAATTTTTCACAATCATTACAATTCACCTTGTAAACGGAGTAATTCTGTTATGTGGTGTTTTTAATTTTAAAGAAGTATACAAAGAATTTAAAGTATTTTCAAATTTGGAAACTAAAAGAAAACTTCTCTTCAGAAAATATCTTTTTTTAAAAAATAAGTAAAACTGCCTAAAAATGGTAAGGAAATAATACCGTTATATTGATTTAGAAAAGATGAGGATTTATTAAACTCGTATCAACAGGTAACGAAGGTTATTATTATTAATGTTCATTTTATTATTATTAACTTCCCGAAGGAGAAGTTTTATGTTTTCATCAAAAAATACGATCTCTAATTTTATGTTTTTCTCGACGTTTCAAGCCATTCTGAATCGAATGAGACCAAATTTGGAAAAAGTATGTGTGTGTATGTGAACAGATTTTTTGCCGTAATCGACGTTTTCTCGAAAACGGCCGGGCCGATTTTAAAAAATTTAAAGCCATTCGATGTATCTCGACGAGAACTATGTTTGTCAGTTTTGTGCGACGATCGGCCAAGCCGTTTCTTTATAATTCGCAGAGAAGTGAAAAATTTTTCGTCTACGTTTTAGTCCGCATTTCTGAATCGATTTTGAAAATTCAAAAACCGTTCGAAAGATATTGGTTGGGAATCGTGCTGATTGGTTTTTGGTAGAGATCGGCCGGGCCGTTTTCTTGTAATAAAGTTTAAAAAAAAAAATTTCGACGATTTTTATGATTATTTTTTTGACGCTAGATATTATAGCCTTCTAGATCATACTAAAATATTACGCCCTACGACAACTGGTCAGCTTCAAAAATTCGTCAAAGTTTGGGAAAATTGATATCGCTTTTTTGGCATTTGTCAAAATTAAACTTTTGATCGACGTTTTCTCAAAACGCCTGAACCGATTTTAGAAATTAAAAAGCCATTTGATGTATTTTGGTGAGGACTATCGTTTGTCAGTTTTGTGCAACGATCTGCCAAGCCGTTTCTTTGCAATTTGAAAAAAAGTGTTGAACTTTTCGTCCACATTTAGCTCATCAAAATCTGTTCGAAAGATATTAGTTGGGAATGGTACTGATTAATTTTTGGTGAAAATCTACCGAGCCGTTTTCTTGTAATTAACTGTTGAAAAAAGTGTTAAACTTTTCGTCTACATTTAAGCTCATCCTGCCGAACCGATTTTAAAAAATCAAAATCTGTTCGAAAGATATTAGTTGGGAATGGTACTGATTAATTTTAGGTGAAAATCTACCGAGCCGTTTTCTTGTAATAATAGTTGAAAAAAAAATTTAAGCCGATTTTCATGGAACTTCTTTTTGGCGATATACATCATGGTCCTATAGAACTTACTGTAATATTACGGCCTTACGACAAGTAGTTTAATTTTAAAAATTCGTCAAACTTTGCTAAAATTATTATCGTTTTTTTTAAAGTAGGATTGATGAAGTATATTATTTACGCATTTTTTTTGATTAAGTCAATTATTTACACATATCGGGAAGTTCATGTAACTTGCCTCAAGGCTAAATACCAAACCAACTAGTTTAAATACTGCATACGGTTTTTAAATAATATTATAAACCAATTTTAACGGATATGGATTGTCTACAAGAATTTCGCGGATTAAATCTAAATTTTTATTCCAAAAGATGTAATCACTCAAAAGAATAACTCTATCAATTAATGAAATAATAATAGAAATTTTGATCGAACGGTAATGAAAGGAAAAATAATTTATGTAACGACCGGACCAAGTTGGACAAAATAGTTCAGACTTTAATTATAATTCTGGCTAAAGTTCTAAAGATCACTCATATACTCTAAATAAATAATTTTAACTTAGTTTATATAATTCTTATAATATTAGGCAATGTTACAGTATTTTTAATCCTCTATTTAATTTACCATTCGATACTCCTCGAACATTTCGTTACCGTGTTCCTGCACTTTGCCTTAAGGCACGATGTCATTATATATCTCTAATTTGTTTTAGTAATTTACTAATATATTCTAAATGAATCCAATATTTATTAAAAAATAAAATATACATTGCAATTTGATTAATACTATTAACTATTTGGTTAAAACTATTCACTTTGTGTAATACTATAGTCAAACTTATTTGAAATAAGTTTCATGGTATATCTTTGCAATTACACATATTCGCTACGTGATTCAGCTTCATATTAGTCACGCAAATTATTCCCACGAATCTAATCTCCCCGGAGACTGAAAAATTGTAGAAAAAGCAAATTGCACGAGGAAAATTCCGACATGCATATAACAAAATGTCGTGAGCAGACGATATATCTCCAAGACCTTTAATTATTCATCAACTGTGGAGTTTTATAGTTTAATCCTGTCCGATCGCAAGGATATAAATTTTGTGCAAAAGCGCCAAGGCACATGTGTCGAGGCGGAGGACGTGCGCTATTGGACGATGTGTTTGGTTTTAAATAAATTTTGTAATGGTTCAGACACATTTTAGAATTTTAATAATGTCTAATATGTTATTATTCTGTCTCAGTTTAATTATTATAATTCAATATTTTATATCTAGTCATTTTAAATTTAACTAACTGCGTATTAAATTGTACCTCAATGCAAATTGTTAAAAATTTCCGTAGCGTAATTTAACATATCAGGAATAAAAACAATAATCAATAAAAATTATCAATGGCAAAAATGTGAATAAAAATTCTTAAATTAGGCATCAAAGGATCATTCAAATCGGATACTCCGTTCTCTCAAAAAGTCGATTTCTATTTTCTGCACTCTTTGCTCCGTATCCCCGAAACGGCTGGACCTGCCTTTGCCAAAAACTAATCAGCTCTTTCCCTATCGATAGGAATCGAATGTTTTTTGAACCATTCAAATCGGTTGATTTGTGCGCCCGAAAACGTGACTGGAAATTTGTATCCATACATACACACACACACACACACACACACACACATCCATTTTTCTGAGGTATGCCAAAATGTTCAGAAACCTTAAAAACGTCGAGATATGTAAAAAATTTCAATTCCGATTTTCGGCCCATTACAATAACTTACCCTACGGGAAGTTAAAAAGTTCAAAATTTCCAAAATATTTCGGAATATAAAAAAAAAATATTTTTCAAAAAGGTAATTTTTTTCAAAAAATTTTAAAATTCTCAAAAATATTTTATATAAAAAATATATTCAAAGTTTTAAATACAATTTAACTCTTTTTCAAAAAATTTCAATGTTTGGTACGGGAAGTTCCAGCAATTTGCCTTGAGGCACGAGGCCATGCACCACTAATTTATTTATATTTGAGTATCTTGCTATAACTGTTAATATGTCTCGAGATCCACTGATTATATTTCTACAAAATAAAAATTGATAATTGCTGTAACTACTTTCCTGCAAAATCAAATAAATAATTTCGTCAACTGTTGTTTATTATTTTACAATTAATAATTTTTTAGGGAAAAAGGCGTATTACAACTTACTCCGTGTAACGTCTACCAAGTCAAATAGTAACGAAGTATATCTCTGATAATTTATTCTTAACTTATTTTTAAGAAAATTGACTTTAAAATTCAATTTTTAGGGAAATTGAAGTAATCCTTCTCACAAATCAATGTAAACCATAAGTACGAATGAAATATTTAATGTCTCTTGCAATATAAATTAAAATAATATTTTGTGTCAGATAAACCATCAAGAGCGTTTCCAAATTTTCATTGAAAAGTATTTCACTAGGGCTGACGTTGGGGTTTGATACAAACTATAGAATTCACAATTATTCCGACCAAAGGAAAAAATTTGCTGAATTTGTCTATTTTATTAAAGTAGATTCAGTAACTAAAGAAATGCTGCGAAAATGAAACATTCTAGATTTCCAGAAGTGCTCTGGATTTAACTTATCAAATTATAAGTATCACTTATATTTTTACAAATAAATATAATAAATAAATAAACTAGTGGAGCGCATGGTATCGTGCCTTAAGGCAAATTGCTGGAACTTCCCGTACCCGTAAAAATGTCAATGAATAAATATTATGAAAACTAGAATTTTCATTATTCGCTCCTTGTAGACAAAATGTGAAAACTTATTAGATTAGACGACGTTGTTTATATATGTTTGAATGAAATATATATAAACAAAATCTAACTAAGCCGGCTTATTGTTAGAATGAACATATTTTATTTCAAATGCATCAATTTTTCGTTCGCGAAATATATGCACTGAGTGAACAATTTCAAATAGTTCATGTAGTATCAACTATATAAACATAAAAAGTGTTAAAAAAAATACAGACGTGGGACACGAACCCGATCAGTTTTGACTTTCTTATCTACTAACGCGAACGAAAATTGCCTCGGCGCGCCAACCAACTGATCTATAACGACATGCTCACGCGCAACGCTATGAGCAGATGTATAGGATCTAATCGGAAGTTTTGCACTTTTTGTGCTGTATCTTTGAAAAGGCTGGACCTGCCTATACCAAAAACTAATCAGTACGTCTCCACATCAATACGAATCGATTTGTTCTCTTAGAAACTTAGAAACTGCCATTTTTTGCACTTTTTGCTCCGTATCTTTCAAACGGCTAGACCTGCCTTGGATAAAAACTAATCAGCACGTCTCCTTATCAATATAAGAATCAAATGTTTTTTGAATAATTGAGTTTGGTTGAACCGTGCTCACTAAATCGTCGACGAAAATTTGTATCCGCACAAACATATATCCATTTCTTCTAAAGTATGCCAAAATATTCAGAAACCGCTGAAACGTAAAGATATATACAAATTTTCATTTTCGATTTTTTTGCGGTTACTAAAACTTGCCCTACGGAAAGTTAAAAAGACGTCAATTTGCATCTATTCACAACAATATTATCTCTTACTTCTTATAGAAAGTAAAAGCATTTAATTTGAAGTGAGTAAATTTGGACCTGCTTAATATTTGTTTTATTATTATAATTATACCTCGATCAAAATCTGGGGTGGATACCTGTGACAACATATTATTCCACATGATAGGACCAAATCAAAAACATCATATATAATTAATAGAGCATTAACGTAGATACTCAGAACTCCTGCAAACGCTTTATTTGAAGGTAAATAAATAAAGGGGATGAAATAGATTCCTCATGCTCGAGACTCCATATCATATAGTGGGTGTACGATAGTATAATATTCCATTTGCTGTTTCGGAGTTGTATCCATAACTATTCATATTATAATTTCTATGAAACGTAGTGCTGTAGGTAGGTATTATTATTATTAATGCCACTGTATTTATTTACTTTGAACAACTGAGAAAGTCTTAGCTCATTTAAATAGGTATGGAGTATGCAAATATGTGAGAAACAATAATAAGGAATTTAAACACAGAATTTTGCATTTTTAGAAAAATCATAGTTATTTGTCCTGTAATTTTAAAATATATCACAAAAATAAAAGAATTTAATACTCAACTATTATAAATATGTATGAACTTCGGTGCGCTAGGGGCTATTTGTACAGGTGTACAGGGATTCTGAACAATATTAAAAACATGTTTAATTGGGATATAATGAACATCTGTTATAGAGTTATTTTTATAAGATACGGTAGAAGATCTGTGTAATGAATTATAGCATCTACACATCTTTATTTCGTAGAAATATAATCAGTGTATCTCAAGATATAATAATTAAAAAAAAACCTGTTTCAATAAGCCCCTACCGCCGCCCCTACTGTTGCTCAATCAATAATAAAACAATATTGCAGATTTTATACATATTATTGAATTTAAAACTAGTGGTGTATGGCATCGTGCCTTAAGGTAAATTGCTGAAACTTGCAGCAGCGTAACGAATTTTTATTTATAAGAATTATAAACTGTATTACAAAGTTAAAATTGAATTAGTATTACAGCTTTAGAACTGAATTATTTTCAATCTAGATCTAGAAAAAAAATGAATCAATTTTTTTTCCAAAAGCAATTATTTTGTTAAAACAAGCAAAAAGTTTTTTGAACTATTCAAATCGGATGCTCAGTTCTCTCAAAAACTCCAATTTTTGAATATTTACTTCTGTATTTTTTTTAGCTAAAAACGAATTACCACTTCTCCTTACCCATACAAATTGAATATTTTTTGGATCTTTCAAATCGGATACTTCGCTCTCTAAAATACTCCATTTCTATTTTATGCACTCTTTGTTTCGTATCTCCATAACGGGTAGACTTACCTTTGCCAACAACTAATCATCACATATTCCTATCAATAGGAATCGAATGCACTATGAACCATTGCGCCCGAAAACGTGGACATACAAAACACACATACACATCCATTTTCTTGAAGGTATGCCAATATGCTCAGAAATTACTGAAACGTGAAAGTATGCAAACATTTTCATTTTCGATTTTCGGCCCATTACCATTGCTTTCCCTACGAGAAGTTAAAAATACTTTTTCTTAAATTGGAAAAACTTATAAATACACTTTTCTGATCATTATTTTTTGGAATGTTCTGTTTTTATATTTAGTTTCAGTTATAATTCATATAAATAGGTATGTTGGACACCTAAAACTAATCAGGTTCTATCGAAATCGTAATTAAAATCAGTGTGCTTGCGAAAAGCTGGTTAGCATAAGAATGGTAAGAAAACTATTGTTATATTGTTTTAAGCACGAAGTGTATTCATTTCCCTGTGGTAGCTGAATTTTTATCAAATATACATACAGATGAAGAGCTAATAGTAAATAAATAATAAATATTTATTATAGTTGAGCACCACTAATTTTATTCGGGTTTCTTATAAAAAAAATTACTTCGATACAATAGTTAGTATGAAAAATTTGGGTATTACATTGCTAGTGATGCTGTTCTTATTACTTAAGTCATCTTGAAACCCCATATTATTGAATAACCATGTATGTATTATGTATATTAATAGCCACATTATCTGAGCTATATAAGTCCAAAGTTGATAATAGGAGTTTCTGTATCAGCACTTTCAAAGACCTTGCTGCTTTTATTGGTTGAAGACATAGAAGCAAGTCAGTCGCTGAATTATTACTACAAGATATATGTAACTAAATACGGTTAGAACTTGCTTCGTGCTTCGCATCCGAACCAAAGGTGTAAATGTTCCTTATACTAGGAAATTGCTAAAGCTCGGATCGGTTAGTGTTCCGCTGATTGATTGTCAGACTATGTTCTAAATTTGTTATAATATTCATTTCAAATACGACGGAAATGGTTTCTTGAAATGACTCAAATGAAGACTTATAACTTCTGCAGGGTAAGTTATAGTACTCCCAAAAAACGAAGTTGAAAATTTTGATATATTTACGTCTCAGAAGCTTCTGAACATTTTGAAAAAAATTGATGTATGTGATTGTATGTGTTTGCGTGTGGGTGTGGTCAGATACAAATTTTCGTCGACGATTTCGGGAACACGGTTTAACCGTTTTGAATAATGCAAGAAACATGCGATTCCATGGATAAGGAGACGTGCTGATTTTGCGGTCGAAAATTTTCATTAAACATATACACATCAAATTATCAGATATTTTATAGAGATTTTAATCATAAGTAAAAATTTTGTTTACATTTCTATGGGTTCCGTACCAATGTTTATCCGTTAGACAGCAATGCGGCGTTTACGCGTTTCGATATTTATTCTCTAAAACAGCTACACAGCACCATTGTTTTTAAAAAAAAAGTTCAATATTTAAAAAAATATAATATATATATATATATATATATATATATATATATTTAAAAGATAAAAGTTTATAATATAAAATGTAAAAAAAATATAGAACTGTTCATATTCTTCAAATGATGTGTTAGTATCAACAATCCCAATGCGGTGATATTTTTAAATAAAATGTTATAGTACAACTCATATGTTTTCGAAGAGTTACAAAAGTAGTTTTAAAACTATGAACTCGATACAGTTTCATCTGTGTAAGTTGAAAACTTTCGATAGCACAAATATTTCCTCAAGTTGCACAAACTTATTGTCATCATTTTGAATAACATGTTATTCTCTGTCGACACATTATACCGTTGAATGAGTTCGAAAGACAGAAAGTTCAGTAAATTGAAAATTACTATTCTCACAGAAAAGGAAATATATCGTGTTTAAAATGTTACACTTTATTTATTACAATATGTTCTGATATGAGATTTTTTCAATTTACCCAAAACATATGGAGTTGAACTAAAATTTGGCGGCTAGTAGGTACATATAATTATTCAACAAAAATTAATTTATTATATTAAATCATTCTTCAGTACTGACACGTTTTCAGGCTTTCATTATTTTTAACTTCCCGTAGGGTAAGTTATTGTAATAATAAGGCCGAAAATCGAAATTGAACATTTTACATTTCTCGACGTTTTGAAGGTTTTTGAACATTTTGGCATACCTCAGAAAAATGGATGTGTGTGTGTATGTGTGTATGTATGGATACAAATTTCCAGTCACGTTTTCTGGTGCACGGATCAACCGATTTGAATGGTTCAAAAAACATTCGATTCCTATTGATAGGGCAAAGAGCTGATTAGTTTTTGGCAAAGGCAGGTCCAGCCGTTTCGGAGATACAAAGAGGGCAGTAAATAGAAATCGACTTTTTGAGAGAACGGAGCATCCGATTTGAATGATCTAGAAACATTCAATTAGTAATGATTGGGAGAGGTGTTTATTAGTTTTTAGCAAAGGCAAGCCATTTCGAAGATACGGAGCAAAATATGTAAAAAACTGCAGTTTTTGAGATAAATAAGCGTCTGATTTAAATGATTCCAAGAACTTTATGCTTGTCTTAACAAAATAATTGATTTTGAAAAAAAAAATTTTTGTTCCAACTTTTTTTTTCAAAAAAAAAATTTTTTTTATATCGAAAATAATTCAGTTTTTATTTTTAATTCTGACTATAGTTTATAATATACTTTAAACAAATAATTTCAACTTTGTAATTCAGTTTATATAATTCTTATAAATATTAGACAATGTTACAATATTAATAATAATCTATTTGAAAACATTCAGTATTCTTCGAACATTTCGCTACGTTACGGGAAGTTCCAGCAATTTGCCTTAAGGCACGATGCCATACACCCAGCTAGTTATATTTTCTGAATTGAGCCTCGTACTGTAATTTAAAAATTTTTTAAATTAAAAAAAAAATTTTGGATATTATAAAAATCGTAAAATGATCGACTTTTTTAACTTTTTGAATTTTTTTTTAGGTTCTCACAATTTTTCAAAATTTTGATACCATTAAATCCTGCCTTACCCAAATAATAATCGTTTCTTTACACCAACATAAGCAAAGTGTTCTTTCAATCATTTTAATTGGACCGATTGGAGACTCTGTAAATATTAGAAAAAATATCAAGTAAAAAAATGAAATAAAATTTGTACCTATTATTAAAATCTCTACAAAATATCTAATACTTATTGTGCTTATGCCCAATAGGGGGAAGTCCCGTAACGCCGGACAGCACCTAATATAAATAAGCGAGTATAAATCTTTTTATATCAAAATACAAGTGAAAGGGGTGCGGGGTGCACACAGGTGCCAGATCACCCGCCAAGACTCATCTGTGGCGCACACGGCCACGGCGGGAGCAACCCTTTGCTATTGTAGGAGCAAAATCACGGCGTCACCTAAATATCAATGGAAGTAATTCTAGTGAATTTATGCATTTCTATTTGAGAGGCATTCAATGATAAGTACTTGATTGCTATCCGTAAAATGGTAGAATATTATTAGATATTTTAAAGAATTTTTGTAGGTACCACCAAATGAACGAACATGCCTGTCCCTTACACCGGACACTAAGTTGCGCCGGACAGCAAAACTTATTGAAATATCAATAAGTGAGAGTTGACGTAATTTATTTTAATTATTTAATTTTGTTCTGTATGAGTGCTAACGGTCATTACATACCCCCATTTTTCGTATTTCCTAGTCAAAGAATGAAAATCTTATGATGAATGCTCCAGCTGAGAGTGTCGGTGTGGCCCAGCTAAAATGGTGGTTAATTAGTGATTTTTTTGCAATATCTAAGAATATTTGTCAAACACAAATGTGCAGACATTCCAAAGCGTGGAAATGGCTACATATGTGATCAATGCAGGTTATTTTGAAATGTCCGGTACTAGGTGCCACTGTTTAAAATCATATTCTTTGATAGCAAAGCTTGATTGATAGTATTAATTATTTTGTAGCAAAGATTGCGGTTTTGTTAATTTAGTTTGATTTCTAACTTTGCTATCTAACATAAATCATAATTTAATAAACATTTCGTAAAACATTTTCTGATTTATTTATAAATGACCTTAGGTGTCCGCCACTAGGAGACTTCCCCTAATCATTTTTGTCCATCAAATGGCATTTTTTCAACCTGCCATCATCAACCTGCTTTACCAAAACATTAATCAATTCTTCATTTCATCAATATAAGTAAAATGCTTTTGGAAACATTCAAATCGGATGCTCCGTTGATTTCCATAGCCATTTTGCATTTTTTCAACGTATCTTCGAAACGGCTAACCTGCCTTTGCCAAAAATTAATCACTACATTTTTATATCAGTAGAAATCCAATGTTTTAGAATCATTCAAATCCGTTGAACCATTTTTACATGAATACCTACTACACGCATATAGAAAAATACGTTTTTTCTAAAGTATTGCATTGAAACGTAAAAATATAAATAATTTTCATTTTCATTTTATTTGCAAGTACCATAAATTACCGGAATTAACAATTATTTATAAATATAAATATTATATATATATATATATATATATATATATAACAAATGTATTCTGAGTGGATAATAGATATTAATTTGGAAATATGAACAAACAACACTCTTCTTGCACTAATTTATTAAATAATAATTTTCACAAACGTTTCGAGACTAGGTTTGTCTCATCATCAGTGTGTTATAATTAAAAAATTTTTAAATATGGAAATCTAAATTAGCATGTTGTGTTTTTCATTACAAGTCGTTCACTGCACGCTGCTCTTTTAATATCAACTGTCTTGGGTATTCGTATTCTCTCCTACTTGAAAACCACTTGAAATTGTAAAGTCACTCAATCAGATAGGGAAGAAAGGATTAGGGTCCAGTTGAAAAATAGATGTCGTTAGGAGAAAAAATATTCTATAATGAGATGGTTTGTTTATAAGATTTGTTATACATTGTTATAATTAAAAGTGTATGTACATCTATATATAAGCTACAAAGTATGAATGAGATTCAGATATGTATCATGTAATATATTGGTATCTGTCCGTAAATTTACTGTGTTACTTGTATGGGCTATTAACATCGATTCTGCAATACTTCTTTTAAACAAATCTTGTTCATAATATAAAATGTGCGGATTATTGAAATCGAAACTATGGCTGTTAGAGATAGCGTGGTCTACAAGTGTACTTTTTTGTTGTATGTTATTATTCTTACTTTGTTTGCTTTGTAATTCGTGCTGCCTTAATCTTTTTTCTAAATTTTGACATGTTTGCCCAATATAAGATGACTCACAGTTCAAACAGTTTATTTGTACACCACATCTTTTCTTTTTTAGTAGGTGTATGTCTTTAATGTTTGTGTATATGTCTTGCAGTTGTAGTAAGGGTGACACGGATATGTTAATATTATGTTTATTAAAAAGCCTTTTAGATAAAAGGTGTAAATCTTTGTCTATATAAGAAAATTCACAAAACATTTATTTTCTGATACAGACAAGTGATTTGAGCAATGTGTGGTTATTGATTGTTTGTCTAATAAAAATTTAATTCTATTTTTAATTATTGGACTGATTATTTTGTAAGGGAAACTATTCATGAGTAATGTGTTAATGACTAATTTGATATTGTGATTATGAAATTTTGGGTTAGATAAAAGAATTGCATGGTCTACTAAACTGAGAACTGTGGATATCTTTATGTTGAGAGGTGTAAAAGAATTAAAATTAATATACCTGCCTGACCAGCTATCTTTCCTGAACCAATTGGTAATGCAAATACCGCCGTCGTTAATGAGCTGAACATCAAGAAAATGTATAGAGTTATCTTTTTCTAATTCTTGTGTAAATTGTAAATGAGGATTATAATTATTGAATTTTTGAAATATGTCTCTGTATCATTTTTGTTATTAATAAAGCGTGTCATCGACATATCGAAAATATAGTAGTGGTTTGCAAATTGTAGAATTCAACACACTGTTCTCTAAATCTTGTAGCACTAAGTCTGCTAAACGGGACTTAAAGGACTTCCCATAGGACATCCTCTAATCATAGTATAAAATTTATTATTGAATTGGAAATATGAGGCCTTCAGTAGTAAATCTATTCAGAAATGAATGTTCGAGAGGTAGTGAAGTGTATTCAACAATTTGCAACCATATTAATTTTAATTCTTTTACACCTCTCAACATAAAGATATCCACAGTTCTCAGTTTAGGTAGACCATGCAATTTATCTAACCCAAATTTCATAATCACAATATCAAATTAGTCATTAACACATTACTCATGAATAGTTTCCCTTACAAAATAATCAGTCCAATAATTAAAAATAGAATTAAATTTTTATTAGACAAACAATCAATAACCACACATTGCTCAAATCACTTGTCTGTATCAGAAAATAAATGTTTGTGAATTTTCCTTATATAGACAAAGATTTACACCTTTTATCTAAAAGGCTTTTTAATAAACATAATATTAACATATCCGTGTCACCCTTACTACAACTGCAAGACATATACACAAACATTAAAGACAATACACCTACTAAAAAAAGAAAAGATGTGGTGTACAAAATAAACTGTTTGAACTGTGAGTCATCTTATATTGGGCAAACATGTCAAAATTTAGAAAAAAGATTAAGACAGCACGAATTACAAAGCAAACAAAGTAAGAATAATAACATACAACAAAAAAGTACACTTGTAGACCACGCTATCTCTAACAGCCATAGTTTCGATTTCAATAATCCGCACATTTTATATTATGAACAAGATTTATTTAAAAGAAGTATTGCAGAATCGATGTTAATAGCCCATACAAGTAACACAGTAAATTTACGGACAGATACCAATATATTACATGATACATATCTGAATCTCATTCATACTTTGTAGCTTATATATAGATGTACATACACTTTTAATTATAACAATGTATAACAAATCTTATAAACAAACCATCTCATCATAGAATATTTTTTCTCCTAACGACATTATTTTTCAACTGGACCCTAATCCTTTCTTTTCTATCTGATTGAGTGACTTTACAATTTCAAGTGGTTTTCAAGTAGGAGAGAATACGAATACCGGAGACAGTTGATATAAAAGAGAGCAGCGTGCAGTGAACGACTTGTAATGAAAAACACCATGCTAATTTAGATTTCCATATTTTAAAAAAAAATTTAATTATAACACACTGATGATGAGACAAACCTAGTCTCGAAACGGTTTGTGAAAATTATTATTTAATAATTAGTGCAAGAAGAGTGTTGTTTGTTCATATTTCCAAATTAATATATATATATGTATATATTATATTATATGTATATATCCACCTTTAGGGTAAGCATGATCAAAATGTCTATTTCCGAATCTACTTTTTCTAAGCAGTTTTCGTAATAAATTGATATATCGCCAAATTAAGTTGTTTACCCAATTAGTTTGTTCGACTTCATTTTACGTCAGAGAAGCCTTAACTATATTTGGCAAATTCCTAGGAAAGTTCAATTGGGAAACTTGTTAAATATACGTTTAGAACTTTACTCAGAATCTCCTCTCAACGGGACTATAGTTTTGCAAAGATTCTAACAACGAACTTTGAAATAGCTCTGCTGAATTTATATATAGGTTTTAGAACACAGCTACCGAACATTTCATTATCGGAGAGTGAAGAAGAAGAAAGCTTGTTACAAACTAGCGTGACAGTATTTTTCGATTGAATTTGAATTTTTGTAAAACTAATTATTAGCAAGTTTTCATTGTATTGTATATTGCGTCTTCAGTCGAATTGTTAGAAGTTTTCGTTCAACAAATACATCTTATAAGAGAGCCATCATACGAAATTTTATCAAAACCCCAGAAGAGTACACCTGATGGTTCCCTCTTAGATACATGAAATCATAGAAACAATTAAAATAATAACTCGAAATGTTGAATTTAAGAAAATATGATTACTTGAAATTTAGTAAATATCTATAATAGTTGAAATTTTTTAAGAAAACTTTAATTTATTGAAGTATCAAGTTTAATAATGGAATTTGACAATATCGAAAGTTTTACTTTAATGTTTTATAATATTGAAATATTTGGAAACTAGTGGAGTATGGCATCGTGCCTTGGCAAATTTCTGGAACTTTCCGTACCGTAATGAAATATTCGAGGATTATAAAATGTTTTCAAATAGTAAATTATAAATACCGTAACTATCATTATTCATATTTCATAGGCAAATTATGATAGTATATGAATTGGACCTCGCCAGGTCTTGAGAAGTAAATAAATGAAACTTGTCTAATATTCATAAGAATAATAAAAAACTAAATTTCAAAGTTAAATTATTTATTTGAAGATTGTATATGAGCTTTCGAACTATAGCTAAAACTGGAACTAAAATCTGAATCTGAATTATTTTCGATATTTAATAAAAAATTTGGAACCCTAAAAAAATTAAATTATTTTTTTTAACTTCCCGTAGGGTAAGTTATAGTAATCGCAAAAAAATCGAAAATGGAAATTTTTATATATCTTTACGTTTCAAAGGTTTCTGAACATTTTGGCATACCTTAGAAAAAATGGATGTATGTGTGTGTGTGTGTGGTGTATGTGTGTGTGTATGTGTGTGTGTATGTATGTACGTGTGTGTATGTATGTGCGGATACAAATTTTCGTCGACGATTTCGGGAAACACTGATCAACCGATTTGAATAATTCAAAAAACATTTGATTCGTATTGATATGGAGACGTGCTGATTAGTTTTTGGCGAAGGCAGGTCTAGCCGTTCCGAAGATACGGGGCAAAAAGTGCCGAAAACGGTAACTCAGTTTTTAAGAGAACGGATCGTCCGATTTGAATATCAAAAAAACATTTCACTTGTATTGACAAGGTGAAGAATCGATGAAATTTTCATGAAGGTAGGTCTAGCGGTTTCGGAGATATGGAGGAAAAAGTAAAAAAATGAGCCATTTGGCGGTCAAAAATGATCATTAGACATATGCACATCAAATTATCAGATATTTTATAGAGATTTTAACAATAAGTATACATTCTGTCAACATTCCTATGGGTTCCGTACCAATGCTTATGCGTTAGACAGCGACACGTCGCTTACGCGCTTTATATTTTGTGCCTATGCAGTTAAAGCAGTACGATTGCTTTGAAAAAAAGTTCAGATCTTCCCAATATGTCAAAATAAATAATTTTTTTTTCAAAAAAAAAAAATTAAAAAAATTTATTTTTTTTAAAAAATTTTTTTTCAAAAAAAAGTTATTTTTTGTCCAATTTATAGTTTCCCAAAAATCTTATTTTTCAAAGTAATTTTTTTTTTCAAAAATGTAATCGTTTTTAAAAAAATTATAATTTTGGTACGGGAAGTTCCAGCCATTTGCCTTAAGGCACGATGCCTTAATTGCCTTAAGACAGAATTCCACTTACAGCTAGTTTCAAAAGCAACCGCCTAGCCAACACTAGCAAAAAGTTTTACAAATAATTTAAATCGGATGTTTAGTTATCTCAAAAATTACTATTTCATGCACATTAAGCTCCGTATCTCCGAAACGGCTGGATTTGCATTTGCCAAAAACAAATCATCACTTTTCTCTATCCTTACAAATTGAACGTCTTTTGAGTCATTCAAATCGGATGCGCAGTTCACTCAAAAATTTGATTATATTTTTTGCAATATTTGCTTCGTATCTCCGAAACGGCTGGACCAATTGTCTCCAAAAACTAATCAGCATGTCTCCTTCAACAGATATCTATTGCTTGTTGAATCGTTCTAATCGGTTTTCAGTTCGCTCGAAATTGTCGACAAAAAATGTATCGACACAGACATACACACAACCATTTTTTTAAGATATGCCAAAATGTTCAGAAACCTCTGAAACGCAAATATATGCAAAAATTTTAATTTCCGATTTTTGGACGATTACAATAACTTAGCCTACTAGAGATTTATAACGTGTGAACATAGCCAAAGTATTGAGAACTTCTTATTTTTTTTTTTTTAACAGAAACTAATTTTTACATCTATTCGAAAATGACAACAAAAGAAGCATTAGTGATAGAAATAAAGGCTTTTAAAATACTCATTTTACATCAATACAGATTAGGCGACTGTCGTATCTATTGATTGAAGATTAGTATTAATATTTTTGTAGAAATAATAAATCATAGGTCTAAACATCACTGTGCTACGAAACACTAAATTTTGTAAGACTAATTATCAGTAGCATTAAGATTAAATACAATCAATTTGGTCCATTAATAAGCATTTTTTGGAATATTATACTGTAAAATGCAAAATCTGTGAATCAATATTCAATAATTATTTAATTCAATAATAATTATACAGGATTCGCATACCACTTGAGTATACGTTATTTTTCATAAATTTTTAATTTTGTTTCGTTTTTTCTATCTGTTTTTTTACGGAGCATATTATACCATGCTCGCAAATATGACAGTTTTTATTATGTTAGAAATGTTGTATTAAAATATTATCAAAGGACGAAGGAAAAATACGTACTTACATGCGCTTATGAAAATACTTCACAAAGTAAATATTTATTGCTCCAGATATGTTTTTCTGTTCAAATATTATGGTTTAGATTTAACGATGATAAAATGGAACGTTTGATTAAATTTTCTTGCTTATTGACTTTAAACTGGTTTTATATGTATATGTATGTAACATATAAATGTTCTATATGTATATGAAGAAAACTAGTGGGGCGCATGGCATCGTGCCTTAATGCGAATTGCTGAAACTTCCCGTACGAGAATTAAATATACGAGGAAAAAAATTAGTAATCAATAAATATTGATAAAGGATTAATAACAATTGTTTTAAATATATTCAAATAGATAATTATAATCACTATATATTTTATCGTTCATAACATATACAGTGGACGATCTTGTGACGAGCGTATTTCAAATATATACATTTTCACACTAAATTGTAAATTTAAAATTCATATTTGAAGTATGAAACTTTGTATTTTTGAAAATTTTGAAAAAAAAATTTTCTGAAAATGTTGAAATTTGCTTGAACTGTATAAGTAATATCTTCAAAAAATTAACAATCTTGGCACGGAACTTAACAAAATTGTAACAAAATTAGTACTCATTTTAAAAACTTATCAAATATCTGATAAATTGATGTGCATATGTCTAATTATCATTTTTGACCGCCAAATATCTTTTTTTCCTCTGTATTTCCAAAACCGCTGGATCTGCCTCACAAAAAATTTCATCAATTATTATTTTGTCATACAACATGTCTCCAAAATTGAATTACCGTTTTTGGCAAAAAGAAA
>NW_020536774.1:0-24568 GCF_003426905.1 Ctenocephalides felis
GTTGCTTCTGAGAAAAGTCTAGAAACATCGAGGCGCTTCATCTGTGCATAAAAGCGCATGTACCGGCTTTTCTGCGTCATTCAATCTGGATTTTCGTGATAGAGTGTTCGTCTTTGATTTAGGAAGTTACATATAATATTCAAGGTATGTTTTAATTTTTATTTATCGTTAATTACATTTCGTTTATTTGATTTGATTTAATTTAATTAATTAAATCATTGTTATAATAAAATAATTGTGCAATGAAATTTTGCCTCGTTTTAAGCGATATTAATTTTGTGCCGCTTGATTTTGCACGAGGGTTTCTTAAGTCACTTCAATAATTATATAGTGTTTAATTGAATGTGACTTACAATTCGAATAAAATTTAATGGTGTAAATAATTTTGTGCAATTTCACATAACCTCTATGTGCATGTTTCTTATTTCTTGTATATTTTTCAGATCCTGAAGATACACAAAACGCTGGTGATGTCGAGACATTCGCCTTCCAAGCTGAAATTGCTCAGCTTATGTCTTTATTATTAATACATTCTACTCTAACAAAGAAATCTTCTTGCGAGAATTGATCTCAAATTCATCAGATATGTAAGTATTTAAGTGAGACCAAGTCACTTGATCTACATTTTTTTTTTTTGATATATTTCATTATATATGAAATTATTTTCTAATACTATTCTTTTTCGTCTAGGCTTTGGATAAAATCCGCTATGAATCCCTTACTGATGCATCTCGCTTGGACAGCGGCAAAGATCTCCACATCAAGATCATTCCTAATAAAAGTGAGGGCACGCTCACCATTATTGACACAGGCATTGGCATGACGAAAGCTGATCTTGTGAACAATTTGGGTACAATTGCGAAGTCTGGAACTAAAGCCTTCATGGAAGCCTTACAAGCTGGGGCCGATATTAGTATGATTGGTCAATTTGGTGTTGGTTTCTACTCGGCCTACCTCGTCGCTGATAAGGTCACAGTCACATCTAAGCACAATGATGATGAACAATACCTTTGGGAATCTTCCGCAGGAGGTTCCTTCACAGTTAAGACTGACAACTCTGAACCCCTCGGCCGTGGTACAAAGATTGTATTACACATCAAAGAGGATCAAACCGAATTCTTAGAAGAAAACAAAATCAAAGAGATCGTCAAGAAACATTCACAATTCATTGGCTATCCAATTAAATTATTGGTAGAGAAGGAACGTGAAAAGGAGCTCAGTGATGATGAAGCTGAAGAAGAAAAGAAAGAAGGCGAGGAGGATGATCAAAAAACCAAAAATTGAAGATGTAGGAGAGGATGAAGAAGCGATAAGAAAAGAAAGAAAAGAAAAAAAAGAAGACTATTAAGGAAAAATACACTGAAGATGAGGAACTCAACAAAACCAAGCCCATCTGGACCAGAAATGCCGATGATATAAGCCAAGAAGAATACGGTGAATTTTATAAGTCACTTACTAATGACTGGGAAGATCATCTTGCCGTCAAACATTTCTCAGTTGAGGGTCAACTCGAATTCAGAGCTCTTCTCTTCGTTCCAAGACGTATGCCTTTTGATCTCTTTGAAAACAAGAAGCGCAAGAACAATATCAAGTTGTATGTCCGCAGGGTGTTCATTATGGATAACTGTGAAGATCTCATTCCAGAATACCTCAACTTCATGAAGGGTGTTGTTGACAGCGAAGATTTGCCATTGAACATTTCTCGTGAGATGCTACAACAAAATAAAATCTTGAAAGTTATCCGCAAGAATCTAGTCAAGAAATGCTTAGATCTGTTTGATGAATTGTCTGAAGATAAAGATGGCTACAAGAAATTCTATGAACAATTCAGCAAGAACTTGAAACTTGGTATTCATGAAGACAGTCAAAATCGTGGTCGTTTATCCGAACTTCTCCGCTACCACACTTCATCTTCAGGAGACGAAGCTTGCTCTCTCAAGGATTATGTTGGTCGTATGAAAGAAAACCAGAAGCACATCTACTTCATCACTGGTGAGAACAAAGAGCAAGTTTCAAACTCATCCTTTGTAGAACGTGTCAAGAAGCGTGGATTCGAAGTAATCTACATGACAGAACCAATTGATGAGTATGTTATGCAGCAAATGAAGGATTACATGGGCAAAACTTTAGTTTCTGTCACAAAGGAAGGTTTGGAGTTGCCTGAAGATGAAGATGAAAAGAAGAAGCGTGAAGAGGATAAGACTAAATTCGAAAGCCTTTGCAAGGTTATGAAGAATATCTTGGATAACAAAGTAGAGAAAGTAGTTGTGAGCAACCGATTGGTAGATTCACCCTGTTGTATTGTAACATCACAATATGGCTGGACAGCCAACATGGAAAGAATCATGAAGGCCCAAGCTCTTCGCGATTCCTCAACCATGGGTTACATGGCTGCCAAGAAACACTTAGAAATTAACCCCGATCATTCTGTGATTGATACTTTAAGACAAAAGGCCGATGCTGATCCAAAGGATAAGGCCGTTAAAGATTTAGTTATCTTACTTTTCGAGACAGCTTTGCTGTCATCTGGTTTTACTTTAGATGAACCCCAAGTTCACGCTTCAAGAATTTACCGCATGATCAAACTTGGTTTAGGTATTGATGAAGAAGAGCCAATGCTCGCTGAAGATGAACCTGCCAGCGGTGACTTGCCTCCACTTGTTGGTGATGCAGAAGATGCGTCAAGGATGGAAGAAGTTGATTAGGCTGTTTTCCAAAAATTAGGTTATCAAATTATAGATTTTAATGTCATTAATTTGTCATTTCATTTGTTTATCATTCCTCTTCACTTTATATTATGTTATTGTATGAGTATTAAATTGACTGAATACAAATTACTCTATAATTGAAATATTTTCTTTAATTTACTTAAGTCATTTGCAATACTTTTATTTCAGGACTTCAATAGTAAAGTGATTATTAAATTATTAATTCAATATTAAATTAAATAATCTAAATCTATAATTAAATTCATTGAAATTATTAAACGTAAAAAATGCAGCTGCTGCTAATAAATAATAATTTCCAATTACATTTGCTGTTGGTACTAAATTTAAATAAACACAAATTTAATTTTCATACTAATTAAATACTTCTGTGCTAGTGTTCGATATTGCATTAATAAACAAAAAATATTACATAAACTAAATTCAAATAATTCATAATATATGAATTTGAATAAAATGTGAATTTTATATTTGGTACTTGGTTTAAAGTTACTTTACCTAAACAGCATTATAAATAAGTGTGAATATTCTAAATTGTGCAAAAGCTGTGAGTGTAGTGTTCGTTCATATTTACATCTTCAATATGTTTTGTGTGTGCATAGACTTTGTAAATATTATTTATTGTATAATAATGCAATTGTTATTCACATAACAGAATTCAGTTAATATAACTTGATAAGTGTGTGAATATAATAGTTGAATTTTACTCGTGAAAGTGCTTATTATTATTAACACAAGTGTGGTTTCTCGAACAAACTGAATATGGTATGTATATATAAATTGAAATAATTCAAGATTAAAAAATACAATTTAGTTAAAATGTGTAAGATTATAACGTTGTACAAAAAGTTATTAACTTTTTAAAAGAAGTTTCGCCAGAAAATTCGATTTTCTAATTTTGCTCTTTCGACGTTTCAAGTCATTCTGAATCATTTGACCTTACAATTGGAAAAACTGTGTGCGTGTGTACGAGAGCAAATGTGCATGTGAGCCAAAATAAGATCTTTCGTCGAAATTTTCTCAGGGCCGCCTGAACCGATTTCAAAATTTTAAAGACCTTTGATGAAACTCGTTAAGGACTCGCTTTGATTAATTTTGCGAGACGATCGGCCGAACTGTTTTCTTATAATTAGCAAAAAAGTGCAAGGCTTTTCATTGTGCATTGTGCATTTGGTTGTGTTTCATACTGATTACTGTGTTGATGCCTACACTTAATTGAAAACACAAAGAAGAACGAAATGTGTTAATTAAATTCAATTTTAAATATAATTTAAGATACAGGTAACCCCCGCATAACACGGTACTTCTATAACACCGATTCGCTTTAACGCCATTTAATAATTGAGACCATCTCCCTCATAACACGGTACTTCTGGGTTCGCATAACACGGTTTGAATTGAGGGAAGTTTTAGTAAAATAAGAAATATAGTAAAACCTATAAAAAGCAGACTTTATTTAATTAATTTACTAAAATAAGTAAAATTGCCGTACAATAGCTCCATAAATGTGATGAAACTAGTGCAAAAGATAACTAATTTGATATAAATTATTAGAGCGCGTACGTTCTATCGAAAAAAAATTTAGGATTATCCGAATAATATATTAAATAATTCTTAAGCAATTCTTTAAATAAAATGAGCATAAAAGTTTTTTCTAAAAGCATGTAATCGCAAATATAATTTTTTTGGAAAAAATAATATACGGATCTGAAGGTAGTATAGAAAACTGGTCAGAAGATGAGGATATCTTGCAAAAAAAAAGATCATGCTGGATAGGACTTAATGTTAATTATGACGAAAAAAATCATATAATTCAAGTAATGTATATTACTTCTTAAAAGAATTAATAAGTGTAACAATATTTATTATAACATCATATGTAGCATGTATTTTTGAATTCTTGGAACGTAACCCCTCTTTTGGTACTAGTTCTTTGTCCTTTATAACACGGATTATCATATCACGCTAGTTTTCTGGAACGTAACTACTGTGATGTACAGGGGTTACCTGTATTCTAAATATTTTTGAAAAATATCAATTGGAAATTGAATTTATTGGTTTTTGTGAAAGCAAAACCTTTATTTTTGAAATAAACATATTCTATGTAAATAGCTAAATCTCAATTTTTATATTGTTTAATTTGATTATTTGCAAGTATCGAGAAGTTTATTCAACTTGCCACCTACAACTTGCATTTTATAACTGAAAATATGATAATTTTATAATATAATAAATAATAATAATAATAAATAGAGTAAACATAAATAATTATTGCAATTTATTACCAAAATTACAATTATAAAATTAATTTAAACATGTTAAGTAATACTTATATATTAATATTAACAACTATTCAGTAATTTCACCAAGTTCTTCCTCATCACCTCCGATAGCTCTCCAAAATGCTGCAACAACTTGTTCTGCATGTGCTTTTCTTTCATTAAGTGGTAGAGATCTTACACTCTCTTTCATAGACAATAATTGTGAAAATAATTCTGAGAAATCATCTGATGTGTCTTCAGTATTGGGATCACCTGAAAATTGCAAGATTTACATAAACTTGTCAAAAATATTTCAAGCACTTATTCTAACAACAAAAACGATAGGCCAATATCTCACCTAAGAACTAATGAATAGAAATAAAAAGTATAATCCTTTCTAATGTACTACTTGAAGACTTTGATTTTATCATAAACTGTTTAATCATTCAATTAATGCTGAATGAACTTATGCCAAGAGATTATGTGGGTCTGAAAAAACTTCAGTTGTTACACATTCAATAAGACACCTTTTAGGCATAAAAATATTGATAGCTCACTAGAAGAAACTTTTTATTTCATTATAGATTTGATGTGTCCAAAGGAAATTTATAAATGCAATATTTTCTTCTAGATCACCGATCATTTAAAATTGAAAGCCATTGTGGGTAAAGTCAAATTATATATCTGAATGTAATTCAAAATAAGATAAGTAATAAGAAATCTTAATATTATTTTTAGACATTCACAATGACATTCACAATTGATTATGACTTTTGTCATATCATATTAAAAATTTCACCTTTCATAGTAGCATTAACCCAATGATGTGTATGCAATGCTTCAATGACCCTATCAATTCCAATTTTTTCTGGAATGATTTCATCATCTTCTAAATCTTCTTCATGAGTCGGCTTACTCGTTTCTATGGGATTTAATTCAATGAGCTCGAAATGATGCTTAAGACACCAATTTAGTGCTGACTCTCTTGTTTTACTTGACACATTCGAACTGCATGAGTTGCATACTAAGAGCAAAATTTCAGCTTGGTACTGCTTAATCTTTTCTTCAATTGATTGAAGGCAGGATATTGCATCTTCCTTAGAGAAAATATAATTTTTATAATCAACTATGATATAGAAGTTTTTAATATATTTTTGTGGAAATGCGAATAACTTTGATATTTATTTATATTATTCAAATTATGCATATTGCTGGAAAAATAAAGTCGAACCATTATTAGTACAATTAAAAGATATATGTTCAAACTTAGAAATATATAAATTGAAAATTTTCTTGAGGCAAGCAGCGTTAAAAGATTTTCAAGCGTTTTACTGAGGTATCTAATTATGAATAATTAATGTTCGAATGTATAAAGCCCAAGATTTGTGGATTAATATTATACAGTACAACAGTTCTAAATATATTTGTCATAACTAGTAGAAAGTGCTTTTAAGTGTTACAGATTATTAGGATCTGAATAACACATTAGTTTTTACAAACAAAAATTGAAAGACACTATGTGCAAAATATGCAGAACTTGTTATTTCAGATAATTGGATATAAAATAAAATACAAATGATATTTACTTGTTCTGCATCGAAATATATTACAAGAGCTTCAACCATTTGCAGTATATCATTAGGCATATTATCATTAACTTCGACAGGACATATATAAGCTTCAGCATTGTAATATTTGGTGTCAATTTTCCATTTATACCCTGTGATATTATTTCCTAAAGTAGTCCTCAGTGGTAATTGATCACATCGCAAAATTCCTGAAACAATACATTTTAAAATTTACGATGTAATTAACTAAATATTCGTCGATTTAAAGTGAAAGAACCTTTAACAAGATTTTCAGCAGATAAATCAGTGATTCCTATGACAGAAACTATTGGCATCATTTTATGAGGAGAATTTAATTAATATTGTTCGACGTCTATTGTTTATTCTAATTGTACATATCTATCATAAATCGAAAGAACTGAGGTGATATTTAACGAACGAGTTGTCAAATCTGGCTAAATAATAAATTTCGGTTTTCGAGGCTTAATACCCGTAGTCATACTCTGATGTGTATAAGCCTCCATAGCTCAGGGGTTAGAGCACTGGTCTTGTAAACCAGGGGTCGTGAGTTCAATTCTCACTGGGGGCATTTTTTGTTTTTTTATTTTACTAACTATTTTTTATATTTTATTATTAAATTTAATATAGATTTTATTTTAAAATATCTGTTAATAATCATTAATAATCATTAAAAACACTTTTTTTGCGTTTACAAAACTTCTTGTTAGTGCATAGAACTACACTGTTGTCACTTGTCAGGCGGTTCGTGCCTTAACTGTAACTAATTAACATACATTCTTTATTTAGAAATATCATTCTCAGCTGTGTTTTTAATAATAATTTGCAAAATTATTTTATTTAGTTTCCCCTCATGATTTTTTACTTTTTTCCAGATGATAGTTACTTCGTTTAGATATGAGGTGATGTAAGGTGATTTTATAGGATGCAATTATTTTTTTCGTATCGTTTATTTATTCTGTAATTTATGAGTAAAAATAAAATTATAATTTAATATAGATATATAGTTCATATAAGTTAATAATATTAATAAAATAAAAATATATTTTTATGTTGCAATGGAATAATCTATACTAGATTGTGCAGTGGTTTGTGTATTAACTGCATGTATATTATTATTTGTTCCATAATATTTTCAACTGACTATCTTAATATTGATGATTATTTGCATATTTTCTTCTCATAAGTAATGATAATTTACAATTTTTACATTTAGATGTAAAGTAATTTTATAAAATACAGTAGTTTTTTATGTAGCATTTTCTGTAATTTTTGCGCAAAAATAAGAATATATAATAGATGTACAGTTCATCTAAAGTCATTAATATTGATAAAATATTAATTTATGTATTTTTAGTGTTGTTGCATTAATATGATCAGTACTATATTGTGCAGACATCTGTCGACTAAAAATATACGATCTTCCAATTCGTTTTATTCGATTTTAATTGTTAATTTTAATTTAAGTTAAGTTAAGTTTAACTGTTATTTAATAAACGATTAACTTATTCTATTAGTCGGTTGAAAATAACGATTTAGTTTTGACATAACACTATTTAACTCTTTCCACTCGGATGCCGCCGCTCCGACTGCAAAATACACGCAAATCTCGCATTTCGCGAGTGGAAGGGGTTAAATAGTTGATCTAGTTCAACCTATAAAATTTATTTATGTAAATAAATGATAAACTGCTGTATGGCATCGTGCCTTAAGGCAAATTGCTGGAACTTTCCTTACCGTCACGAAATGTTCGAGGAATATTAAATGTTTTCAAATAGATTATTATAAATAAATACTGTACCATTGTCTTATATTTATAAGAATCATATAAACTGAATCACAAACTCAAAAATATTTATTTAAAGTATATAAGTGAGCTTTAAAACTTTATCAAGAATTAAAATTGAAATCTGAATTATTTTCGATATACAAAAAATGAAAAAAAAGAATTGAAATGAAAATTTTAATTTCAAATTCCAAAAGCAATTGTTTTGTTTTCAACACAAGCAGAAAGTTTTTAGAATCATTCAATTGGGATGCTTATTTCTCTCAGACATTTTTTCTACATTTAGCTCTGTATTTTTGAAATGGCTGGACCTGCCTTTGCCAAAAACTAATCCGCACATCCCCCTATCAATAGGAATCGAATGTTTTTCGAACCATTCAAATCGGTTGATCCGTGCGCCCGAAAACGTGAATTTGGTTTTTCGATTTTCGGCCCATTACTGTAACTACCCCATTGGAAGTTAATAATAAAATGTATAGAATAGAATAGTTTTAAAAGTTTTAGTAGTTCTAGTTTTTTTTTATATATTTCTGTTTAGATCAATTAGAACGTAAAACTTTGCTTAAAACTAGTTATTTATATTAAAATAGTTCAATTTATTCAAAGCCTTCATAATGGTTCTAATAATTAATATTTAGTTCCAGAAAACTGCCTAGATGGAGCCTCACTAAAAACTGCTTGTCAAAATCGATTGTTCGATGTCTTTTACCCAGTCTGTGTCCTGGTATTAAATTCAACCAAAATGACGTTTTTATCAATACTAAACAAAATGCTAAATTAAAGTTAAATTATTTACATGTCAATAAATAAATTTTATAATGTCTAGTTTGTGTGTATCTGAGCATTACTACAATTACGCAGTTCTTCATAGAGGTGAGTGTTATTATTTTACATCACTCATAATTTTGAGGTTAGAAATTTATTACATAAAATTGATTGTATAATTATTCCAAATATTTATAAAATATATATAATAGTTGCAACGTATCATTGCAGTGGTCAAGTTTAGTGGTTTTTTGTCATTATTTATGGATCAAATATACAATTATGAATTTTAATATTTTTGAGGTTATATTTCATATTTTGAAATTTGCTCTACAATAACTTTCACTGGAATAGTTTTTTTTTATCTTTATCTCTAGCTTTAGTGTTATTAATTTTTATAACTTCAATCAAAGCCATTCTAATTTAATTTGTGCTTTATTATCGTTAAAATATTTTCGTCACATACGATATTATTGTATTGTTAGTGACAGGCAATTAAATAAATTTTTCGTAAATAAGCTTTGTTCGTGAAAATAATTTAAATCTTTTAATCATGAATGAATATAATGTATTAACTTCCCGTAGGGTAAGTTATAGTGATCGCAAAAAATCGAAATTGAAATTTTTGCTGTGCTGGTTAGTTTTTGGCAAAGGCAGGTCTAGCCTTTTCGAAAATACGGGGCAAAAGGTGCCAAAAACGGTAATACAGTTTTTCAGGGAACAGAGCGTCCGATTTGAATGATTCAAAAAAGAATTTGCTTATACTGACAAAATGAAAAATTGATTAAATTTTTGGAAAGGAAGGTTTAACGGTTTCGGAGATACAGAGGAAAAAGTAAAAAAAAATGCAATCTTGCGGTCAAAAATGATCATTGGACATGTGTTCATCAAATTATCAGATATTTTATAAAAATTTAAATAATGAGTACTAATTTTGTCACAATTTTTTTGGGTTCCGTACCAAGATTTTTAATTTTTAAACAAATATCCAAGATTTTTCTTTATTCTTTATATATAAATTTATACTTCAAATATAAATTATAAACTAAATTTACAACTTATTTTACAAATGCATATATTTCATATACGTTTATTCTAATCGTAAGCAATATATCCTCAGATAGATGCCTCATTCGTCTTATTAAAGTAAACATTTTCAAGTGTTTTATACGATAAGATCTTTGCTATATAATATGAGAACATATTTAAAACAATTGTTATTAATTATTGATCAATATTTATTATTACTATTTTTTTCTCGAGTATTTAATTCTGGTGCGGGAAGTTCCAGCAATTTGTCTTGCATGGTGCCATGCACCATTAGTTTATTTTAAATTTGCGCTTTTTAACTTACCGAAGGGAGAATTTTTTTTGTCAGAAGTCCGAATCTGAATTGCTAATTTTGGTTTCTCAACGTTTGAAGTCGTTTTGAATATTTTGACACAAAAAACTGAGAGTTGTATGTGTGTGTGTATGAATGCGTGAACAAATATTTAACATTTCGTCGACGTGTTTTCAAAAACGATTGCATGGATTTCAAAACTTTTGATGAACATTTGATGAAATCCGATAAGGACTCACGATAATTAATTTTACGAGATGGTCGGCTTAGTTTCTTTAGAATTAGCAGAATAAAATTGTTATTTGTTGAGTTTTTTATACGAATTCAATGATACTTCATTTACTGTCAGAGTCCAAAGTCCCAACGAACATCCTGAAATATTAAGGGGTTTCGAAAAGTGGTTCAATTATAAATACTCATCGACGTTTGGAATAACGGGTCGTATCAGAAATTCAAAATTTTGTTATCACAATTTTAAAAGTTGATTGGTTAAGACGATTATCTTTCGTTGATTAAGTCGATCGGGAAGTTTATGCAACTTGCCTTAAGGCAAAATGCCACTTATACCGTATTAGTATATTGTTTCTTTCGTTGTATATTGATTCTTTTCAATTTTAATGTTAATATGTATATTTAGAATTTCTGATCAAATTCTGAATTAAGGTTTTAATAGTGACCAACTAATAGAATTTATTGTTTGTGAAATATGGTGTTAAAAAATTACAGAGATTAATCCTTTCGACTCGGATGCTGCACTGCCAAGGGGTACCAAAAGATTTTGATTAAAACAATTATGTTATCAATCCCTTGGATGCGGATATATTGTTAGTTTCAATTAGGTCTCAGAGTATGAAATTTATTGCCAGGTTCCGATTGTTACTTCAAGTTTATAAATCACATAGCATATGTGATAAGGTAATAATAAGGGTTATTAACAGCTACCACTTCATTTAATTTTCGATTGCATTACACATTCTACATTCAGCTGATCGCTAGGGCTTCCATACAGTGTTTTTTTTAGTCAAATATCTAATGTTGTAAAATCAATTTTTGATTATTACTTTTAACCCTTGGCGCCCGACTGTCCCATTTTGGGGACAACTTAGTTCCTTAACTCGGTAGTTTGTGTACACAATGACTCAGTTCGTATTGAAGCGCCGAATATAAAAAAATCTATTCTCAAGATTAATCAACCTGCGGCCCTGGGGCATCATGCGGATCTTTGAATATTTTTCTGCGGCCCGTCAAGCATTTCTAAAATTCTAATTTCCTTTATTTCATCAATTTTCTTCTATCAATAAATTAATTATAATGTATTCTAAAGAAACAGCGCAACCTTTTTTCGTTGCAATAATTTATCAAATAATTACTTTTTTAAATTTGGCATTTTTATATATTATTGTTTATTAGTACATACATACCAAGTTTTGTAAGTTATTAATAAGTGCGGCCCGCCATATAATTTTTAAAATTAAATGCGACCCGTAAGTTAAAAAAGTTGCTCATTCTAAGAATAAATCTATGCAGTTATAAGGCAGTGCTGTCTTTGCGAGATTTACTATTATTTTTCAAGTATTTTTACAATTTTTATTATATATATATATTTTTAATACGGCAAAACGGCCGAGCAATTTGTAAATTCATTGAAAAAGAGAAAAGAACACATAAAAAATGATATACACCTAAGTCTGTTTTTACACGGTCTTTTTGTACACGGTTTTGATATAACACGGTTTGAAAATTGAATATTTTTATTTTTTTTACACGAATTTATTCCATTTAGCACGATTTGAAATTTTATGTACTTAATTTTTTTTTGTCAAATTTAATTTTTGCGAAGTATGTTCATATCACAAAAAAGTATTTATGAAAGAAAAAAGTCTGAAACCATCGATAGTATCGATAGTTTGCAAACACTAGCTTAAAGATTTAAGTGAATTCCCCTTTAGCGCGTACAAACAATTTTTACTGGTCAAAGCAAATGTGAATAGCACTAATTTAATTCTTGTTCTTAAAAATTCTTGTTTTTCACCAATTTTAATAGGTTTTAGCGATTAGGAACAAATCACCCATTTTGGTATAAGATCAATGTCTTTTTTTACACGTTTTTTTTTTACACGGATTCTTCTGGAACCATTCTCCGTGTAAAAACAGACTTAGGTGTATATTACATTTTACTGTGAAATGTATTGAAATGAATTTCACTATCACGATGCTCAATAATTATAACGACAGTGGAATCAACCCGCTATGCCTTTTGGAAATTGCTTTCCATGTTGCAGAAAATAAATTTATATATTATTGTGAATGAGCGTTCTTCAGTGTCTACATGGCTGAATAATATCAAGTTTACAACAGGTACGTTTTTGTTAGAACTAGAGATGGGATTATCATATCCGAAGCCAGATCGGTTAGGATTTGACTCTGCTTCAGAGAGGAGTTATATCCACTTAACAACTCCACAACTCCGACAACTTTGAAACCTAATACTTGACACAAATGTGTTCTTTAGTGTGTTGTTAACATATCTAAGGATTTATTAAGACTTTGGAAATAGTTCAAACATTTTTGTTCATTTTATCATAATAATTAAAATTTTATGCATTTCAATATGCATACAAATCTCAAATTGACAAAAAATTGGGAATCAAAATCAATTTTGTAATTATTTTTGAAGAGAAAATATAGAATTCTTTGAATATGTTTATATTCATATGAAAATAATGCAGTGAGCCTCATATATGAAATAAGAACAAATCTTTGTGTATAATATTTTTTACAAAGTAATAATGCCTCACATTCTTTTATTGTTTCCTTTTCGAGAATTAATTATACATCAAGTAGTTTGATTAGCATACTATTACTTTTACACAATTATAAAATCATAACTGTGTAAAAGTTATAATATAATACTAAATTTTATTTAGCTGGTTGTATACCATTGAAAGAGCTCATTTACGGACAAACATTATCGTATGTAGAATATAGTATACAAAATAGCATTATTTTGAGACGTTATATACCTGGAAAGTCCTAAAACTGGCTGTGAGACGAGAAAACAAAAACACTTCTTTCGACCCAAATCTTTGTATCAGTAAAAAATCTCAAGCAAATATCTGCACATGTTACAGATTCAGTATCCGTTTAGGGAAGTCGGATATGACAAATCCTGTGAGACAACTCCACTCGGATCCACTCCGAGGGAGGAGTTGTATCGGAATGAGTGATTCGGCATCGGGTGAAAAGGGTTAAAAAGTGTTAAAGTAAAACAAAAAGATTCATCTCAAGAGTATTTATATTGTCAAAAACGTGTAAATTCCATATATACTCTTAACCACACAAATTCGTCCTTGTGAAGGATATTCTCCCGCGTTTCTATCGAGGTCAAGTGCGACTGTCGTCGTCATGCCTGTCGGAATTTCTGCTCTAAACATCCAAATTGCTGCCAGGTATGGTCAGTATGGTCAGAATGGTCAGTATGGTCAACTGTTCGTTTGCGCAACCGCGATCGGCTTACCGTCGGTTGCAAGCAGTTGCAAAATCCGCGCGGCATCCATCAGGCCTCTCTCGCCGCTAATCGATTGAGCAATATGAGCACAGAGTTGCACCTAGGTGAACCAATCAGGAAGTGTAGCGGCTCGACGGACAAGTCCCAGTACTCGACCATGCGGACAGACGGTCTACTCCGATTAACTTTGTCTGCGTTTCCCAATTTACCACATTTTTTAACCACAAAACAAAGAATAGTTTATACTAATTAAGTTTGTAATCCGATTAAATTTGTCTGAGTTTCCCAATTTTTATAATATCATACCACAAAACAAAAAATGGTTTTTACTAATTGATTTATTGTGTTAAATTTCATATGTATGTAATTCTTAATTTTGATGTGGCTGCAATTAATTTAATCTTACAAGTATTTATTTATGACAAATCATTATATTTGTTGTCCTACCTATTTCTTAACCCTCCGTCGGGCGCAGTCCAAATACGTACAGAATCGGGCGCAGTGTATCTGACAGATACAGGTTTTAAGTATATTCGCAGGAGGCTCATGGTTTTATGTACTTCTAACTCCCGACGGAGGGTTAAGCGGATATTTTAGTGTAGAAATTCAAAAATATAGTGTTTTTATTTTCTTTCATATTTTTAAAGTTTAATTATTTAAGAATATGTGTACGAGAGCTGTTTGACCATGATATAATCCTTTTCTGTTTCCTTCCTTTTGCGGAACTTTAAACGCGTTTTCTTCAAAACCGTCTTTTTACTTGAAATTTTCAGACAATCTTCTTTATAGACTCTTTTCTGGTATATACCAGATTTATTCCCTAATGTTAATGTTCACTATTTTTTTAAATTCGAGCAACTCAAATAAGTGGTAATATAAGGTTGTCAAATATCTCCCTTCCGCCTTTTTGTATTATAAACCAAGAGCAAAAAAGCGGAAGGGAGATATTTGACAACCTAATATTTTTTTTCAAACTGTCGTCATTTTGTGATTTTTTTTAACTTGTCTGTAGTCATAGATAAACAAGTATAAATGTCTGTAGTATATATCATAGCGACAACTTTCTAGATTAGTAATTTTTGAATTCAGATTACTATGGGGGTTGCAATCATGGGCATGTTTTTTTGAGACGACCCACCTCAAAAACTGCTAACTCTTTAAATTGTTAACTTTATTTTTCTGTACTCTTAAAACATTGATACATAAATTATAAAAACTAGTGGGGCGCATGGCATCTAGCCTTAAGGCAAATTGCTGGAACTTCCCGTACCAAATATTATTATTTTTTTAAAAACGATCAACATTTTTGGAAAAAAATTACTTCGAAAAAATAGATATTTGAGAAACTAGGAATTTGACAAAAAATTACTTTTTTTGAATTTTTTTTTGTTTTTTTGAAAACAAAATGTTTTCTTTATTTTGACATATTTTGGAAATTCTGAACTTTTTTTCAAAGCAATCGTACTGCTTTAACTGCTTAGAGACAAAATGTCAAAGCGCGTAAGCGCCGCGTCGCCGTCTAACGAATATCATTGGTACGGAACGCATAGGAATGCAAACAAAATTTATACTTATTGTTAAAATCTCTATAAAATATCTGACAATTTGATGTGCATATGTCTAATGATCATTTTTGACCGCCAAATGGCATTTTTTTTTACTTTTTTCATTAGATCTCCGAAATTGCTAGACCTGCCATTATGAAAATTTGATCAGTTAAATTTAAAAGTTTTTTAAAAGATCAGTTAAAATTTTAGTTATTAAAATCTTATACAAAAAGGGAGTATCGTTTAAATGTTTTTGTTTGTAAAGGATTTTATTTTGCTCATAAAAACTATTTTAATGGCATTAATTTTTTTATTTATTAATTTTTCTCACAGTTTGAGAATGTCGTTTGCAGTACATTACCGGTTTTAATAATTTGAGTAGGCATTTCTTGCGCATTACACGGAATTGACACCGTTTCGTATTATTGATACACGTAACAGCGGCAAAAATACGATGGCCGTTAATCACCGCTTTGGGCTACGCGCTAAAGCAACGATTAGCTTTTCCCCATTTGCTTTGCGATTCATTTTTGAAATTCCGAAAGCGAATGTTATGCACCACAAATTTCTCGAGATATGATAGTTGATACCAAACTCGATAGTATAAAATGTGTTTATGTAGCAGTTCGCTGCGTTGCTTTGGGTTACTTATTTACTAGTCATCAGCCACGAGCAGAATTAATTAAATCCACAATTTACACTTATGTGGTGGGGTAGAGTTGTCCACCACCGATATATCAAAAACAAGTAAATTTAGGAATTTTTTAACAACAATATTTAAAAGTAGAGGGAAAAAGATGAATAATCAGCCGTCACCTCGATTCTTACGACGTTGCTATCGGGAGATAAACGACAATATTTGAAAATCTACAACGAAAGTGTTTTCTTTTGTTGTGAGTTTTTTTTTTGGTTGTGAGCACTATTGCTTACAAGATTACTTATTGCTTATAAGTTAACGAGATGTTAATATAAATTTTAAGTATATGGTATTTAATTATTTTATAAGATGTGATGTTAATTTTATGTTTTATTTAACAGTTTTTTTATATAACCTCTATAAAAGGTTGCACGTGGGTGGCGTAAAAACCACGAACTGAACCTTTATATCTGGCAATGGTGTAAACAATAAAAAATAATAAATAATTTTTAGTTTATTTTTCAAGAGATATATTAAATAAATAGTTATTCCAACTCTGCTGATGAATATTTCTGACAAGAAAAAGTCTTTTGTTATAAAAACTTGAGAATTTAAAATTGATAATTTAACCATGTTACAGTAATTTCAGTTTTCCGTAGCAGATGTAATAAACAAATAACCGCACGTAAACTATTACTTCGTTAAATTTAATAAAACTTGTTCAGTGTAAAACAGTTTTTACTTACAAGTTTTATAGCAAATCAGCTTACCATCGCATAAAATGCGTATATAAAAATGTCTGAAAGCGAATGTTATGCACCATATAATTCTTGAAACATGATTGTTGATATCAAACTTAATTGCACGGAGCGTGCGTTATCAATTTCAAAATTGAATCATAAACAATATTTGATGAAAGTAATTTTATGTGGAATATTTTTAAGCGTTGGTTGTGTGCTCGACATAGAATATTAGATGATTTGATTAAATACTAAATTTCGTCATAACACAGAACTAGACGTATTTGAAAGGGTTTTTTGTTAATCAAACTCATATCTTTTATTGAAATTTTATTTAATAATCAGAACGTTAATTACATTATATAAGTTTTTTATTTTTAAATTAAAACATAGTTATAGATAGTAGTTACTCCATTCAGCAATTGAGCGCCATTAGATACAAATTTCTTTATTAAATTTATAGGCTATATTTTGTTTAAGTCAAGTAATATGTGGATAATAAGTAGCGATTAGTTAGTACACTTTCGATGGTGATTAGTAAGCTTATATAATAATTCTAACATTTGGAGGTATTATAAGGTTTGTGTTTTATTTTCTGGGATTTCAATATACTACTAATAACCATTTAATATTTTTTTGATTTTTCAAAATTCAATTAATTACACAGGTTCACAATATAAAAAAAGTTGTCTGTATTAGGTGTGGGGTATATGTTTTCGTATGTAGTTTTTACTACATAGAACACGAATCTGAAGTCAGAATTTAGGGTCAAATGGCAAAAAATTGAAAAAAATCAAAATACGACAAATTCTCCGATCTAGTAATTCTTCTGCATGATACTTAAAACCTTATAATTGTTGTCGTTTCCTGGCTCTTTCTATCTTATATGACTATTGAGCATTCACTTAAATAATCTATTAAGTTTTTTTTTTGTAGAATACAGTATTTTGCCAAAACATTTTCAGATAGTCGAATTGCATACATGGTTGCAGATTACCCAGGGGCAATGGGAAGGAAAAGTATTTGTAAATTACTGCTGAATTTTACAAAAAACACTCAATAGATCATTTAATTGAAACTCACTGGTTATTTTAAGGTAAAAAGTTCAGGGAAACGACAGAAATTATAATATTTTGATTATTATGCAGAAGAATTATTCGATCGATTTTGTCGTTTCGTTAAGAAAATTTCAATTTTTTGCCATTTGACCCCAAATTTCGACTTTAGATTCGTGTTCAGCGGAAAAACTACATTGGAAAACATATGCCGCATACCCACCCAATACAGACAACTTTTTTGGACCTGTGTTATTTTAACTACATATTGTCTTTTGCATAGTTTATTAAAATTTTAGCAAATTAAAATGCTATTACATCGGTACCTCGACATATGAATTTAATTCGTTCGTTAACCACGTCGAATCGCTCGTGTATTAAAATGATTTTTTCCATATAAATACATTGAAATGCCATTAATTCGTTCCAGCATAATGGTTTTTGTTAATATTTTTGATATTAAAAATAAATTTACTATTCATTAATTTGATTTTTAATTTGCCATTCATGATATTGCCGAAATGAGTTAGACATGTTTCGTTGAACAACTCCAATGCTCGAACGGTTGCAACTTTTTCGGGGTGATTTTTATCCGTAAACTTTTAAAGTCCATAAAGCTGCTTGTAAATTATTGTAAGGTCTTTAGCTGGAACTATACTCTATCAATTCTCTATATTTCAACACAGTACATATCTATATATTTTTAATAATTTCACGGTTTAATTCAAGAGGCTTGGCCCTTCTTTTGGACGTATGGTTATAAAAATAAATAATAATTTGTAAATATACAAAAAACAACAAAGGCGAACTCAACGTACATAACTGTACAATCACTATTAATGCATAGTTAAGATTCCAAACATTTAAATAATCCTCTCTATATATTAATAACAATATGTAATTGAAATGATTACTAATTATAAAATAGTTTATCATATAATAGCCAAAATATTTCTATGGTGGGGAAATTATTAGTAAACCGACGAAATTTTTAACTTCCCGTAGGGCAAGTTATAGTAATCGCAAAAAAATCGAAAATAATTTTTTTTATATATCTTTACGTTTTAAAGGTTTCTGAATATTTTGGCATACCTTAGAAAAAATGGATGTATGTTTGTGCGTATGTGTGTGTGTGTGTATGTGCGTACGTGTGTGTGTGGATACAAATTTTCGTCGACGATTTCGGGAACACCGATTAACCGATTAACCGATTTAAATAATTAAAAAAAAACATTCGATTCGTGTTGATAAGGGGACGTGCTGACGTTTTCAGCGAAGGCAGGTCTAGCCGTTCCGAAGATACGGGGCAAAAAGTGCCAAAAATGATAACTGAGTTTTAAAGAGAACGGAGCGTCCGATTTTAATAATTCAAAAAACATTTTACTTGTATTGACGAAATGAACAACATTTTTTTGGGAAGGCAGGTCCAGCGGTTATGGACTCTCAATAAAAATAAGTTAAAAAAATGTCATTTGGCTGTCAAAAATCTCTGTTGGACATATGTAGATCAAATTATCACATTTTTTATAGAGATTTTATTCTGTACACATTTTGTGTAAATTTTTTTGGGTTCTGTACCAAGGTTTTTAATTTTGAAGTTTATTTATATGGTTCAAACAAATGTCTTAGACATTTTCGACAGTATGGAATAACTGATTTATAAGATTGAAAAATCATTCGGTTCGTACTGGCGAGGCGTTTTTTCAAAAGGCAATTTTGCCGTTTCGGAAGTTTGGATCGCAAAGGGCGTAAAAACGGTTATGCAGTTTTTGAGAGAACGGATCATCCGATTAGAATAATTCAAAAAACATTTTGTTAGAGTAGATGGTGTGCAAAAAATACATTTACAGAAAATTTAGTAATTTTGTAAACGTACACATAAGTTGCTTATAAAATACGCTCGTCGCCCAATTTAAAAACCTTATTATACCGTCGACTTATAAGTTTACAGTATGTAATAAATAATCTATTTGAAATTATTCAAAATAATTATTGATTATTTTCATTCCTCGAATGTTTAATTACGGTACGGGAAGTTTGCGTATGCGCCCCACTAGTTCATATTTTTATTTTGCCATTAACATTTTTCCAGAAAACTCTCAAAGCTCGAATGTCAAAGCAACTAATCGCTTATATGCCGAAACACTCGTATGTCAAGTAACTCGTTGGTCGGGGTTCCACTGTACTTGGGTAAAATACGGGGTAGTGAAATTTAATTTGCTTAGTAGGCTATGACATTAAATTTTAACTTACGTATCTATATTTGCAAAAGCAAAAAAAATCACCTATCAATTTGCTTTATGTTGTAAAGTTTTAGAATTCTTCTTCATACCACATATCTTTATTTCAATTATAATTTTTATGCTGAGCACAGCAAAAGGATAAACAATGTGTAATATCTTTTATCAAGGGCAATGTCATGTTACAATGCCGGAAGACGTTGAAAATATGGTTATTCGCGCATCGTGCACGTGTTTATTTTTTCATCGTACTCACAAAAGCTAATTTAAAACATTTATTGTACATTAATAACTACCATATTCGGAAAATGGAATCAAGTTTCTATAATATTGAAACGATCTTTCATCGCAGTCCTTGAAATTAATATAGTGAATACACTCTTTGTTGCTGGGATGGGCACCGATGCATTTTATGGATTGTCCAAGTTGCTTGTTATTATAGTTATTATAAGAAATGGTTTTGTATGAAATGAAGTTTATGTAAATTATGATCAAATATATGCGATTAAATTCTGTTAGCCCTGAATTATAGAGTTTTAGTACAGGAAAACGTCGCGAACACTGTTAGTCAAATCACATATGACCTTCTGCACTTCTTATATAAAATTTTTAATTACTTATGATTGGTGCTATGAATATTTATATATCTAACATAGACCCCAATATGTGATATGACCTCCCCCCGAATGTGACCCCAACCATTTTCTGATCTGATCATATAATTGCTAGATGAACGCGCTATGGACTCCTGTTATTACAGAGTAGGCATATATTCCGAGAACAGAAATAAAATATTTCCATGGTTGACGTCTTAGGAATCCTTATGTATTTCTGATTGCTGAATAAAACAGAGTTAAAAAAAATGGTTGACGTTTCGCATGAAATCGTATAAAATCTTTTTTATAATAAATATATTATGGCACATGCACCTATTTTAATGCCATATTATTTTTATTTTTTGTACGATAGCTTTGGATTATTAGAAACTGTCGGCGGTTGAAGGCTTTAGTGCAATTCAGGTCTATGATCCATCTCACGTAGTTATCCAATTGATTATTAAAAACTTCTTTTCATTTTCAAATCATTTAATTACTCTCCGAAAGAGACCCGAAATTGTTCTTTGTTCGAGATTTTCTCAAAAACAACTGAACTGATTTTGTTCGAATGTCTTTGCGCTGTATTATATGGCCATGAAGGTGACAAACTTCAGGGCATTAAGCTTTACACGGAATGGTTGCTACCCCTGGCAGAGGGGGTGTTTTTAATTGAACTAGTTGTACACTTCAAAAAGTAAAGTCCGCTTAACAACATGTAAATAACCAATAAAAATAAATATATCTTCTTTCATTATAACTTCGTAACAAATCAGTGATTGTAATTAGAACTGCAGCAAATACATAATATACAAACAAATCAGTGTTTAATACAGTCCACAGCTACAAGTGTTATATTATAACCCAACAACCTGAATTATCGAAGAAGAGTTTTAATAAATTCTATAACTACGTAACATAAAGTACAGATTTCAAAAATTTAAAAGCCATTCGATGTATCTACATAAGGTAGTGGTTTCCAATCTTTTTATACCGCATCCCCCTTTTTTTAAAAAAAGTTGCTGCGCTCTCCCTTTATTCAATTTAACAATCTAATTTTATAAATACTCAACTGATATTATAATTTATCAGGCGAAGTTAATATATAATATTATGTATAAGCACACATGAAAATAATTATGTATTTATCCATTTTTTAAAATATTATTTTAATATTTGGATTAATTTCGAAAATCGTATTTTGCAAATAGCTGTTCGCCCTTTTTGTTGCTGCCTCGAACTCCCATAAGGAGGCACGCCCCACAGTTTGGAAACCACAGAATTCGCGTTGTCTGTTTTTTTGCGACGATTGTTCAAGCCGCTTCTTTAAAATTACCAAAAAAAAATAGGTTTAACGAAACCTAACATGGCGTTCGAGTTAGTTCATGGTCTGAATCCTTGTGTTTGTGTTTTGGACCCCTTGCTATGAGTTTTGCTTTAGGATTGATCTCCCTATTTCCTTGTTATTGATTTTTTTATACATTTGGTAAAAGGCAATAAATTAATGTTTTTAACGGTAAGGATGAATTTGATGTTTAATAATAAATTATTAAACAAGGTATGATCTTAAATTTTTATTGCTAATAATGTCTAGTTTTTTTTTGTTGAAATATTGGTAACAGAAATAAACCCCCTTTTCACTAGATTACGACGATGGAAAGAAAAATGAAAATTTCTTTGCTATATTCCACAATATGGAACCGTTTTTTACAGTCTGAATTTCTGATATCCATTTATATATTTTACCTCTGAATTATAACATTTTTTTTGTAATTGACACAGAAGTCAGCATATGGGTTAGTTATCCACAGTGGTATTACCATAGTCAAAACGTATTCAAATCTAGTTCCGAAATCTGAATAGAAGGTATTTAAATGTTGAACATAGTGGTTACGTAGTCTTCCTAGCACTTTGTATGTGATAGATTGGGAAATGGAAATTTGTCCCGTCCAATATTAATGGCATTTTACTTCAAGACAAGATCTATAAATTTAGATAAAATTTTCAACCGTTCATACCTAAAATAAAGTTTTTAATTTCACTACGAAGAATTCAAAATTTTTACAAAATATAGCAAATGCTTTGATAAATTTTTTCGCTTTCGACAAATGTAGATACGTAAGTTAAAATCTTAATTTTAAATTAGTTTAAAATTTATATATTTTAATGCCATAACCTACTAAGTTAATCATAATTCACTATCTCGTATTTTACCAAAGTAACTACAGTTTGCTCAAACTATAATACATGATACAAAAATCAATAGTTGAAATATTTGTAGTGTGACTAAAAAATGTATTTTATTATTATTACTTATGGCTAATTTCGTTCCGAAAATTACACGTTATGTGGTCAATTTTGTAGTTTGACATACCATCATGTTTGAATGTGGCTTTTATATAATAGATTTTGTTATTGAATTTTAAATTTTATGTGTCATGTTTCATAAACGCTTTTCTTAGAACTTCCTCAACATAAATGTGATTGACAAACTAAGTATGATTGATTCAGTATCAAATAATTTGTACGATAGCTTAAACCTTGAATTTAAATTAAATTGTTATTTTTATGTATAAAGCAAAATGTTATGAATTTTTTTTTTTAAAAACTGGGGTGGGTTATGCTGTATTAACATTTGTATTTTTTATCTTCGGAATTAGAAACAAAGATAACCTACTTCAAAGTAATAGATTATTAAATTGCGAAAATGAATGAAATTATTTTTGTATTATAACTGATATTCTGGATAAACTGTTGTAAAAAGCAAATATTAGGTATCGTCAAAATTTTATTTTTTATTTGAACTTCGTGTACTATTCTCATGTTGGTGTTATATCATAAAACGCAGAAAATTTCATGGATTTTAGTAAATGCTGTAGTAGATATGGTAGGGAAAAATAGTATACTAAAATAGCATCAATAAGAGTATAAATTACATTACTAGTAGTGGAGACTGGGTACGGCTGTGCCACTTTTTTGATCAGCAATAATTTCGTTAATTTAGCTCGGGGAAAAGTAAATTAAAATATAATTTGATCATTTGCCTACGTGGAAATACCGAAATACTGCCCTTAAATACTATGGACTAGTCATAATTAGTAATAAACTCGAATCATACCAGAAAAGGGCGAGTGTCACAACACAACCGGTCCACATTCGAGAGACGGTTGTGACGGGACATAAAAATAGGTTAAATAATAATAGGTATCTATGAACACAAATAACAATATAATTTTTATTGTCAGAAACTACTTTCATTGTCAGAAATATGTAACACAAAACAACATAATCATTTGAGCAAAGCTTATGAATATAATAAAACAATATATAACAAAACATATTTTAAACAGGGTTAATAAGATTTTTTTTGCTTTAATTAAATTTTCCTTCCCCTTTCTCTTTTGTATTTTGTCTTCCAATTACTTAACTCAATTTGTTTTTAACTGTTTTAATCTTTACCCGAATGGGAACAAGAAATACATGTCACAAGAGAGACAGATCACTTCATCTTTCTGTAAGTTGTACTTTAGTAGTTAGTTAACAGAAATTAGTTTTTGCATAGATAATTTAGCTCAGTCATAACAATGAAATTTTTTTTCAGAAGTGAGCGTTTGGTACGGTTGTGAGTCACAACTTACAGAAAGATGAAGTGATCTGTCTCTATACCAAGTAGCAGTTACTGTTAAAAGAATCGAACAAAGAAACTTTTTTGACTCTTTAAAAGCAATGCGGTCTACAGATCATATAATGTGAGGCGCTGACTGAATGTAATAATGGAAACA
>NW_020536775.1:0-93349 GCF_003426905.1 Ctenocephalides felis
TGTAAAGCGTGTTTCACACTTGAACTGGGGAAATTTAGAAGCAAATTTATAGTTTTGTTTTAATAACTTCTAAACTATTTGTGACAGGTATAAAGTGTGTTTAGCTAATTTGTAGCTAATTAAATTTTATAAATTTTGAGCTCACATTTTTGTAAGTTTTATTAATATAAAACTGTATTTAAAAATGCTGATACAATTATATGATGAAGGACATTTTTGTAGTTTTAGTTTATATGTTCTAAATTATTTATGCAAATTATAAGGTGTGTTTAGCTAATTTGTAGCTAATTAATATCTCGTAAATTTGAAGTAAATATTTTGTGTAAGTTTTATAAATAATTTTTGATATATAAATGTAATTATAAATAAACAAACTTACTAAACCAAATTGTGTGTAAATAATAGAAAGTTTTATAGTTTTTTTTTATATTTTCAAAACTATTTATGCAAACTATAAAGATGTGTTAGCTAATTTGTAGCTTATAAATTATCTTCATTTTATACTAATTCAAATAAATAATTAAAATTTTAAACTTTGATTATTTTTTTTAATAAATGCAAATGAAAATTATCAAAGCTTCAACTCAAATTATATGAAGTACATTTTTAGGGTTCGTGTGCTATTTTCTAAAATATTGGTAAAAACTAAAAACTGTCTTTAGCTAATTTATAGCTCAAGGTCTAGTTACAAGTTTGTCTTATATTATACTAGATATTTTTAATAGTTATCTTGCAAAAACCAAATTCTTAAAGACCGATTAACTTTTAGTACTTGTATTTGGGAGTTGGTAGTTTAACTTCCAACTAATAATGCTAAGAAGTAAAAGCGGTATTCAGCTAAATTGTAGCTTGAAGCACTAGCTACAAGTTTGTCCCATAAAATAAAGTTATCTTTATAAGTTATCTTGCAATTTAAATTTCTAGAGCAATATGTAAATGTTAGTTAGTAACCTGCTCTAGGATTTGTGTTTACTTTTTTAGCTATAACTTCTAAACTATTATGCTAACTGAAAGCAGTATTTAGCTAATTTGTAGCTTAAAAAACTAGCTACAAATTCATCTAATATTGTACTAAGATATCTTTAATAGTTATCTTGCAAAAACGAAATTCCTATAGCACTATTTAAAGTATAGTCAGTACCAGCACTTACACATGTGTTTACTGTTTTAGCTGTAACTTCTAAACTAATTGTGTTAGCTACAAATTGTTTTTAGCTAATTTGTAGCTTGAGAAATAGTTATAACTCTCTCTCAGACTATACTAAGATATGGTTAACAGTTATCTTGCAAAATCTAGATTCTCTCTGCCCTCATTAAATTTCATTAGTACTAGCACTAGGACTTGTGCTTAGTTTTTTAGCTATAACTTCCGAACTAATAATGCTAACTAAGAACTGTCTTTAGCTAATTGTGGCTACAAAAACTAGCTTTAACTTTGTCTAAAATTATTTTGCAAAATTGTAATAATTATCCTACAAAACCCAAATTTTCAGTCCGCCTACTAAACTTTCGTCAGTGCTAGTATCAAGACATTTGCTTACCATAGACATATTGCTTACTTTTTGTGCTAAAACTTCTAAACTAATTATATTAACTAAGAACTATCTTCAGCTATTTTGTAGCTTAAAATATTAGAAAAAAGATTGTCTAATACTATACTAATATATCTTTAGTAGTTACCTTCAAAACCCATAATTTTAGTGCACACGTTAACTTTTCGATAGTACCTGCATTCGGACTTGTGCTTATTATTTTAGCTATAACTTCTGAATTAAAAATGTTAACTCAAAACTTCTTTAGCCAATTTGTAGCTTAAAAAATTTGCTAAAAGTTTTACTAATACTGTACTGAGATATCTTTAATAATTATTAGGCAAAAACAAATTCTCGATCATTCTACATATATTTTGGTAGTGCTAGTACCTAGACATTTCTTCAATTTTTTGCTATAACTTTGAAACTAGTTAAGCTAACTAAAAACTGTCTTTAGCAAAATTATAGTTTATAGAATTGTCTTTAATTTCATATAATACTATACTTAGATATCTTTGATAGTTTGCTTGCAAATTCACTTTTTCAGTCCCTCCAATAAATATTTGTCAGTACCAGAACTATGATATGCATTCATTAATTTCGCCAACTTCTAAACTAACTATGCTAACTGAGAACTATCTTTAGGTAATTTGTAGCTTAAAGAACTAGCTACAAATTTCTCTAATACCTTAAAGGGATATCCTTAATAACTATCTTGCAAAAAAAAAACAAATTATGTGTGCACCAACATATATTTAACTAGTACAAGCCCTAGGATACATTTTGACATTACTTACCATATCTTCTAAACTAGCTATGCTAAATAAAAACTGCCTTTAGCTAATTTTTAGCTTGAGGAACTGGCTATAAATTTCCTTGATACCTCATAAGGACATTCTTAACAACTATGCTTCGAAAAACCAAATTTTCTGTGCTCCAAAACAAATTTTACTAGTACAAGCCATGGGACCCATTTTGACGTTTTCTAACATAACCTCTAAACTACTTGAGCTAACTTAAAACTGTCTTTAGCTAATTTGTAGCTTAAGAAACTAGCTACAAAGTTCCGTAATACCTCACAAAGACATCCTTAACAACTTTGCTTCCAAAACTCAAATTTTTCTATCCCCCAACTCACCTTCTGCAAGCACTTGCACTAGGACACGTGCCTACTCCGTCAGCCATAACCTCAAAACCATCAACGCTAACTAAAAACAGTCTTCACCTAATTTATAGCCCAAACCACTAGCTACAATATTGTCTAACACTACTCATCACTAACCACAATACTTGTCCTCCAAAACCACCATTTATCACTAACGAGTTCTTACCACTAACTAACTCATCAACTTACCTTCTGTTCCGTCTGTTGCATTTCCAGGACATCAGCGGTATCTGCCGGTGGCGCCACGCAACTCAAACGTCTTTCGTTTCTTTCTAGCCAAGATTCGCACTCTCTTCTCGCGGTGTCGTATCTGGCACTGTCAGCCAACATGGCGTCCAGCTGGGCTTTGCGCTGGAGCAATTTGGTGAGCATTTTTGTATAGGGCTTTCATTCGATACCCCACATTGGAGAGACCTTTCATTTGATACCCCACATGTCTATGTTTAAAGTAAAACTTTCTGACTTATGTCTAATTTTGTATTCGGCAACCCATTGGTCGCCTTCTGTTACATCTCTTGTAACTTTTGAACGGTTTGTCCAAAATGAATGAAATATTCGGCAAATTTATGCTAAATTACACAATCTATAATACTGTCCAGTATAGAAACTTTACAACAAGTTAGTATACTTTAAATTTGCAAACGTTAGAAATTATTTACTGAATAAGAAGTGTGTATGGAATCCTATTGCCTTGTTGTGTTTGTAAGTATGATATTTAGATAGAGCTCGTCGACACCTTTCATTTATACCCCACATGCCTATATTTGAAGTAAAACGTTTTGAGGTATGATGGAAATATGGTTTGGCAACCCAATGGTTGGCTTTGTTACATTGCTTGTAACTTTTGAACGGCTTGTCTAAAGCGCATGGTTTATTCAGGAAATTTGTGCTAAATTAAATGCTTTATAATATTGTCTTGTATAGTTTGACTCTACAGCAACTTGGTGTACTTTAAAAGGCCAAAAATTGGTATCAAAAAATAAGTAAATTGAGTGTACGGAACCCTATTGGTTTGTTGAGTATGTTACATATAAATTTGGATAGTGCTCGTTGAGACCTTTCATTTGATACCCAACATGCCTATATTTGAAGTAAAACTTTTTAACTCGCATTTGACCCGCTGTACTATTTATAGTACGACAACTCGTTTGTTAGCATTAATTTATTAAAACTCTTGTAACTTTTGAACGCTTTGTCCAAACTAAATGCAACATTCGGCAAATTTGTTCTAAATTATATTACCTATACCTGTACTTAATATCAATTCTTAAATTATCTCGGTATACTTTAAAATTGCAATAAAAACCAGAAAATTTGTGCTAAATATTGAATATATGTGGTTATACGGAAGCCTATTGATGTGTTTAGGAGTTTACTGGTATATTTCGTTAGTGCTGACTCTACAGCAACTTGGTGTACTTTAAAAGGCCAAAAATTGGTATCAAAAAATGAGTAAATTGAGTGTACGGAACCCTATTGGTTTGTTGAGTATGTTACATAGAAATTTGGATAGTGCTCGTTGAGACCTTTCATTTGATACCCAACAAGCCTATATTTGCAGTAAAACTTTTTAACTCGCATTTGACCCGCTGTACTATTTATAGTACAGCATTTCGTTTGCGTGCATTTATTTATTGAAACCCTTGTAACTTTTAAACGGTTTATCCAAAATGAATAAAATATTCAGCAAATTTGTTCTAAATTAAACAATCTACAATATTGTCTTTTACCATAATGCTCTACAGCAACCCCTTATACTTTAAAATAGCATTTGAATCTCCTCAACAATCTTAGGTACAAAATTATACTAGTTTCCATACAAACTACGAATTTTCTAAGACTTCACACATATAGCGCATGAAGACATCTTGCATTGGAAGGCGGTATACCGAGTGCATTTTTTCTGTTTCGACGCTTGTAACTTCTAAACCATTCGATTGATATGAATGATGTGTATGAGAAATTTGTTCAAAAATAAATTGTGCACAATATTGTCTAACACCATGTTGCCCTACAACAACTCGGTATACTTTAAAATAGCAATAAAAAATAAAAATTAAATCCAAAATACGGAGCATTTATTGAAGTGCATTATGTCTTTTATCAATTTAGATTTTAGAGTATACCGAGTTGCTGTAGTGCATTGGTGTAAAAGACAATATTGTAGAGTACAGAATTATGAACAAACTTCTCATACACATCATTCATATCAATCGAATGGTTTAGAAGTTACAAGCGTTGAAATATTGTAATCATGTAAAATAAAATTTCATTACCAAAAAAACGCACTTAAAAATAGTCATGTACGCAATAGACATCTATCATGTACATTTTACACAATATCCTGCAATACAATATCTTAGCTATCTTAAAACTATCTTCAGCAAATTTACAGCCAATAAAATTACGTAAAACATCCCCTAACACTATAACCACTTCCAACAACTCCTTAAAGTCTAAAATCGCGCATAAACCCTGACGTTTATACACGTCGTTCCTATATCCGCTTTATAGCCACATATCCGCTTTGGAAGCCTTTCATCCCTTATTGTTCGCAGTTTAACGGAATTTCTCGTCTTGGTCGTAAATTCACGCTAGATACAATAGATGTTGGGGGTATTAAAACGAGATTAAATTCTTAAGTGTTAATATGCATTGTGTGTGGGAATTTATTACGAAAAACGTGTTAGGAATTGAGTTATTTTGAGGTTATGGGGTTGGGGATGTGTTAGTTGGATAGTGCTCGTCGAGACCTTTTATTTGATGCCCCACATGCCTATATTTGAAGTAAAACTTGTAAAGTTATGTTGCACCTAGAGTTCTGCAACCCATTGGTCGTCTCTTTGTTAAAACTCTTGTAACTTTTGAACAGTACGTCTAAAGTAAATAGTTTATTCGGTGAATTTGTTCTAAATTACACTGTTTATAATATGTTCTAACACAGTAACACTCTACAGCAACTTGGTAAACTTTAAATGACAAAAATTTATATTATAGATCAAATAAATAGTTTACATAGAATCCTGTGGGTTCGCTAAGTATGTTACTAAGATATTTAGATAGTGCTCGTAAAGACCTTTCATTTGATACCCCACATGCCTATATTTGAAGTAAAAAAAATCTTGACCCGTTGGTCTGCAACCCATTGGTCGACTTTTTATTGTATCGCGTGTAACTTTTGAACCGTTTATCCAAATTAAATAGTTTATTCGTCAAATCTGTTCTAAATTGAAAGATCTATAATATCCTCTAATACAGCCTTAAGTCAAACTACATTATTTTAATATTGCCTAAATAGACATTGTGACGCACATGGAGTTTGTTACTATGCTACTCGAGACCTATTATTTGATACCCCACATGCCTATATTTGAAGTAAAACCTGTAAACTTATGTTGCATCTAGAGTTCTGCAACCCATTGGTCGTCTCTTTGTTAAATCTCTTGTAACTATTGAACGCTTCGTCTAAAATGAATAGTTTATTCGGCAAATTTGTTCTAAATTAAAAGATCTATAATATCCTTTAATATAGTATTGCCTATCGTCAAATTGCAATCTTTTAATATTGCCTAAATAGACATTGTGACGTACGTGGAGTTTGTTACTATGATATTTGGATAGAGCTCGTCGAGACCTTTTATCTGATACCCCACATGCCTAACTTTGAAGTAAAATGTTTTGACTTATACAGGAATGCGAGTTCCGCAACCCATTGGTCGGCACTTTAATATATCTCTTGTAACTTTTGAATCGTTTGTCCAAAGTGAATAGTTTATTCGGTGAATTTGTTCTAAATTACACTGTTTATAATATGTTCTAACACAGTAAGACTCTACAGCAACTTGGTATATTTTAAATGACAAAAATTGATATTAGAAATTAAATAAATAACTGAAATTAACTAAAATAATAATAATACAGAACCCTATTGACATTTTGAGGCTGTTGTTATGACCGATGGATAAAGGTCGTCGAGACCTTTCATTTGATACCCAACAAGCCTATATTTGAAGTAAAACTTTTTGTCACATTTTGGACCTAATGTACTACTTATGATAATGATGATAATTTGTAGTTAATACTACAATCAGAGCCGGATTTAGAAATTTGGCGCCCCGGGGCACTGACAAAAATGCCGCCCCATCCCTGAAATTTTACGAACTTTCGAGCTTTTTTTAAAGCAATCGCGCTGCTTCAGATGCGTAGGGACAAAATATAGGAGCGCGTAAGCGCCGCGTCGCAGTCTAACGAATAAACAATGTTACCTAACCCATATGAATGTAAACAAAATTTATACTTATTATTAAAATATTTTTAAAATATCTGATAATTTGATGTGCATATGTCTTATGATCACTTTTGTCCACCAAATGTTTCTTTTTCAAATTTTTTTATTGGATCATCGAAACCACTAAACCTGCCTCCCACAAATTTAAGCAGTTATTTATTCTATGAATTTTTTTGAATGATATTGGACGTTTCTTTTCTCAACAACTAAATTATCATTTTTGGCATTTTGGCCCGTATCTTCAAAACAGTTGGACCTGCCTTGGCCAATAACTAATCAGCACGTCTCCTTAACAATAGGAATTGAATCATTTAAATCGGTTGATCCGTGTTCACTTGAATAATTAAAAAATATTAGATTTGTATTGATGGGGAGACGTGCTGATTAGTTTTTGGCACGAATTACGAAAAATGGTTATTGAGATTTTATATTTCTTCTCTGAAACAGCTACGCAGCGCGATTGCTTTGCAAAAAGTTCATAATTTTCAAAAAATTTCAAAATACAAAAAATGTGTTTTAAAAGTCTTTTTTTTCATTTTCAATTTTTTTCAATTTTAAAGCTCTTTATAAAATGTAATTTTCAGTACGGGATGTTTCAATAATTTGTCTTAAGGCACAATGCCATGCGTCACTAGTTTAAATTTTTTTTTCAACGCTATAAGCTTGGAAGTGCATAAATTCGTCATTTTAAGAAGGCTCGAGACCTGAAGAAAATATTTTTCCGAAACTTTCAGCTTGTTTACGGATCTTTATATTAGCCAAATTGACAAATTTGATAATGACTTATTAACCAATTTGAAAATTTACGTTCGGAGAGGGAGGCAAGGCAAAATAATAAATTTTAATAATCGGTTATTTCAACCCAAATTTTGCATTGCAATCGTATTATGTTTTGTTAATTATATTTCTTAAAATAAAAAATGTTTTAAAAAAAAAGTTGATTATATTGTATAGAATTTGTTTCTCACTATCCAAATTTTGCCGCCCCCAAAAATTTGCCGCCCTGGGCAGTAGCCCCGATTGCCCCTACTGTAAATCCAGCACTGACTACAATAAACTTTTTAATTGTAATTTTTGTTAATGAAAGTTCAGTTTACACAAATATAATATTGGACAAAAACATTGAAAATTTAGTTGTCTTTAAAATTATCTAAGATTGTTTAAAGATAACTAAAATAATTTAAGAGTTATCTATAAAAATATAGATAAATGTACCACAAAGTATTATATGAAATAATGGAATATGATGATGTTTAAGTGTATTTTTTTAGTAATGAAAGTTTATTTGACATAAACATATTATTAGACAAAAACGAAGATAATTTAATTGACTTTTAATATATATCAGGTTGTTTTAAGATATCTAAGATAATTTAAAAGTTTTCTTCAAAAGTATAGATTAATGTACCGCCAAATGTTATGTAATATATATATATATATTGTAACGACAATCGGTATTGTCGTCAAAAGGGTTGCATAACCACCAGTGCAATGACGCTCCCCCACCACGCCCAATAGGGATGCCAATATAAGGTCCAGTCTGGGGTTGAAAAATGGCATTAAGAATTGTATCATCCTCTGAGGAGTTCGGTCGGGTCCACGCGCCAGTCGCATACTTGAAATAATTCATATTCAAAAAAAAAAAAACTTTCACTTTTCGCATATTCTTTTTTTTATACTAAATAATATAAATATAATTAAGTAGTACAGATAAACGCAAATAGTATTGAGTTGTTTTTATTATTATTTTTTATTGTCGTTTTGTTTGTCTTTCGTTAATCTAATTCGCGATGTTTAATGAACCCTGTAATTGCATAATTTTTTTCGAGATGATTTGCGAATGAGACAGAATTACTTAGATTAGAACATGATAGATATAGATACATAATTTATTATGCCAGTAATATTGAGACGTTTTATTATTTTTTTTTAGTTTGTATTTTCTCAATAAGTTAACAACAATATTTCATATTTTTAGTTAAGATTTTATTAGGTATTGGATTATTTAAAATATTACATAAGTTATTAGGCTAGTAAAGATTGATTTTTTTTCTCTTGTTATTTGTACTTTCTTAATAAGTTAGTAACATTTTAGTTAGGATTTTGATAGGTTTAGGATAATTAGGATTAGTTTTGTTTTATATAATTTAAATATGGGTTTTATAATGCAACATTGGCATAAGTTTTGTTTTTTTTTTATCATTGAAAGTGAAATTAATTGAGTTTTGTATCGTCGAGAATTAACCAAAGAGTTAGCAAATATTTTTAAAAATGGAGTATGTTTGTTTTTATTGTTGTTCACGGAGGGAATAGTAGTTAGCATGTCTATGATTTGAAAATGAAGTGAATTTTCGAGGAAACGCGCGGTAACAAGGGGCGCAAAGACCGCGTATGTGGATAAAAATTGCGTAGAGAACGCAAAGAGTTTAAAAAAAAATTGTAATAGCAGGCGGAAAATGCCGAACCAAGATGTTAATGTTATTTTCGAGTTTATTGTAACTTTTTTTTTCTCTTAATCGTTACATCGTAGACATGCTAATTGTATCTGACCAGCTGGAGGGTTGTGTAACACATTTGTATTATGTAATTGGTTTGTAGTATTAGTATGTTTTTTATTCGTTTTTTTTTATTGTAATGTCGTGTATTTTCGTGTTTTTTCAGTAGGGTGATGCAATAATGAATTTAGTTTTATCGATTTTAATATTGTACTTTTCTATTTTATTTTCTTTCGTTTTTTTCTTACGCGTATTAATGGCGTTCTCATTCCCGCCGGAACGTCATTGCTTAGTGCTCAATTCGCGGCTTCATCTAATTGATCTTATTTATTAATTAATAATAGGATACGACTTTTCACCATAATTCATAATGGCAGCTAAGGCGATCAGTTCGACCGACGATTATGCGGCTTGGAAACCAAAGGCCTAGAAAACCTTGGTTAAATAGAGCGGGTGGGCAGGTGACATTTCCCTTCGAAAAGTCGTATTTCTACGAACACAGAGACAATTGCAAAGGTAGAACCCGGATTTGCAATATACGTAGCTGTAGTTCGGCAATTAGATGAACGTTCATGTATTGTTCGGAATGATACGTGAACGGCTAAAGGCATTTTTTTTCGCTCTCGTTTTTTTTTCGCTTTTTAAGAACTATATTCTTTCGTTGATCATACTAATTTCTTTTTTTTATACTAAGTTTTATGTTGCATTTTACTATTTTTAATATTTTACTATTTCTTAATAAATTAATTATATATCATACGCGTAACTTCGTTACTTTTTTTTATCCTACTTTTCATTATTGCATTATCCGCTTTGTTCGCCATTTTTAATATACTAGAATTTCGTTTTTTTCTATATTTATATATTTGTCGTTGTGTTTTTTGCCGTGCGTCGCGAAAGGTTTGGTTTGGTTTACGGATAGAGTTTATGGCCTATGTTACAAGGCGTTGAAGGTAATGAGAGTATTGAGGGCAATTGTTAGTTGAAATGTTGAATATGTTAAGGTGCCCAAATCGTTTATGAATTATTTTCGTCGTATGTTTTTGTTCACTGCTTATGTTACCGTAAATCAAACCAAACAAACGTTTGTAGTGTATTACCGCGTTTATACCGTCGGCGTTTTGTTTAATTTTCGTGACGCCCTTTTATATGGACAAATTACGATTTTATTTTTATGAAAATACTTTAATCCTGTCTCGTCAATAGTTATTGGCTCGTGTTTTTGACCGCCCAATCCGGATTAAGGGATCCGATATGGCAAATAAAAATAATGATGAATAATGAAGGAATAATCGAAAGAAGCAAGAATGGGTATTTTCAGATAGGGTGAAGTTGATATTTGGAATCAAGGTTAATTATACTTACATAAATAGATTTATAAATTTATGGATCGCGTCGTAGCCTTTACCATCTTTTTTTAATTATTTATTTTTAATATTTTTTTTCTTTATTTTTACTTTTTTATAAGATTAGCCCGTAGACAGCCCGGCTACCGAGCGACGTAGCGCTAAGTCGTGGAGGGCCGAGGCATGCGATAGGGCACTCGCGGTAAAAAGTTGGACTCGAGTCGCGAACGAGTACTACAAAATATCGTAAGAGCTCAACAAAAATGCCAAATTTTATAGTAGGCCAGTGGGTGTTAGGGAACACCGAAGTTCGTAGATAAGGCCAATCAGACTAACTACAACATCCATGGCACGGGCCTTATAAAATAGTTGATAAACTATAAATCTGAATTATAAGATTGAGCGTAAAGTTAGAAACAGTTGCAAATACGACACGGTCCACGTTAGTGGAATAAAAGAAGAAAGAAAGGAAAAAATATTTCTTTCACTTTTCTCTTCGATTTTTTTTTTTTAATATAGATAAGAACTTATATATAGATGTACATATGTAAATAATTAAATATAATTAGTGAAATAGGTTTAATTTTAAGATCCCCCCCCCCCCTTAGATAAGTCGCAAAATTAAATGTTAGAGTTTAAGAAGACATTTAAGAAGTTATATTGGGATTTTCGTTTGTTGAGTATAGGCTAGTTGCAACAAGATATTATAAATATAAGTCTGCAGGCTTATATCGGGACGCCATATCGGATTTACGTTTTTGTTTTATGGTTATATATATGAGTTGAAAGCTGGGCCCAGTAGTCCACGAGCGAGGACCATTGAGATGTCCGAATCGATGGACGCGTACGGTTTCAATCGGGGAAACCGCCCTTAATCAACCCCGCAGCCGTCGAAATATTATGTGAATTATTATGTATTATGGATTATTATGGATTATTTTTGGGAAGGTACCTTCAGCGAAGACCGGGATGGCGACATAGGTCGCAGCACGCCATCTCCCGTCAAGGGGGCAATTTGGGGTACTTTTGTGCCGGGCTGAGGAACCCCAGGTGTGTCACGCTTACATAGGTGTTAAGTGTAAGTGCCATTTGTTTTTGGGTGGGCATAGACGGTCGGTCTAGAGATATTATTATTGGTATGGGGCTCTGCGGGGGGAGCAATGAAGGAAAACTAGATCCTAGCCCCCATCTGTGGTCTTGTATTTGGGGGGCAATAACACCAGTAGAGGCTGAATTACAGTAAACGTCGCGTCCGTAAAAGTAAACTAGTTATTTAAATAATTGTATTTTGTTAATTGAGGAGTATTTTTGTTTCTTGTTTATTGTCATATTAGTTTCGTTTTTTTTTTCTTGTCAAAGTTTTTCCGCGCGTTACACAGTAAAAGATTGTCCATATCATCGGGTTCATGATTTCTGGCGAACTGATTTATAATTCGGGTTACGGTTATTCCATTAATTCTAATACTACAACCAAGAAAATAGGTGACAGCACACGCACATAGGATAAGATTGCGTTTCAAGGAAACGTGTTACGAAAAACGATTGTACTTCGAATATTTTTTTTATTAAGTTTTTGTCTTTTGTTAGTCTGTGGTATATAACTACTTTTTTTTCTGAGTCTAATCTTGTTTTTTCTTTTTTTCTGAATTTGCTGAGTACAGTTTTTCCCAACACGGTTTCTTTGAGAACGAAATAGGTTAAGATAGTCTTAAGCAAACGGACTTATTTTTGTATTGTAATTTTTGTGTTACTGAAGGATTTTGTTTTCGTTTTTTTTGTATTAATGATGTTGATGTATTTTTTTTATCAGACTTGTGTATATGTAAGTTTATGTTTACTAGCTGCTACGTGTTTTGAGTTTGTAATCAAAGGGGGAATAGCTTACCAGGATTCTAGGAATATCTGACCGGAACCACAACACCTGAACGATGGCCAGCACACAACCACAACTACAATCATCGTCCAGTAGCCAAGGCTCACACTTGAGCAAACTCAGTTAACCTAGCCAACCCAAAGACGAGGACCAAAGGGCAAAACAGGACCCTATGAAAAACACCGGAACAACCCGGAAAAAACCAGGAGAGGGCAATAATTTCAACTTTGAATTTAAGAGCCGAGGCCGACTCTACTGTGACAGGGGGGCGTGTAACGACAATCGGTATTGTCGTCAAAAGGGTTGCATAACCACCAGTGCAATGACGCTCCCCCACCACGCCCAATAGGGATGCCAATATAAGGTCCAGTCTGGGGTTGAAAAATGGCATTAAGAATTGTATCATCCTCTGAAGAGGTCAGTGGGTCCAAGCGCCAGGCGCTGGACCCGCGTTGTGTATAGTGGTGTGTGTGTTGTGCCAGGAGAGGAGAACACGTTCCAGCAAAGGTCAGATGTATTATTGTTTTAAAAGCTATTCCCTCCGTCCTCCGTTCCGTTATCGTTACTCCGTTGATACCGTTTTACGTTAGTAATTAATAAAGATTTATGAGTACTATAGGTTTTAGGCAAAGGGCATGACAGTACGTAGGTATTGTCATGCCGTGACACCTGTAATAATTAGTGATAATTAAATAAGCTAAAAGTACATTCTGTTTCATTCGCGTAGTTAGTTGGCTTTTCCACAGGTAATTACAGGGTGGTTAAAGAAGTCGGGTTAAGGAGTTGGTGTAACCCTTTCGTTGGGGATGCAACGCTAGATGTAATAATGGAAGTCGTTGCATATCCCCTAAGAAAGGGGAGTATCAACCTCCTCTCAATCCGTCACAATATATATATATATATTGAATGGTAGAGTCTTGGATTTGTGTATATTTTGTAGAGTTTCGAACAAGAATCCAAAAATAATACAAAATAAAAAACAAGAAAAGTTTTAAAAAAAACAATTTCTTTATTTAATTATTTGTTTATTGTCGACGTTTCGGAACTAGGTACGTTCCATCTTCAGGACATCTGTCAAGAAACATGATCTTGATGAGATTTTAGCAAACAATATGTTTAGGAAAAGAAAATAGATTTTTCTTAAATAATGAATTAAATTGTAAAAAATATAATAATGTACAGAAATATGATAATATGTTCAAAATAAAAATGATAAAAATAAATGAGTGGATTATCAGAACAGGATATTAAAACATAATAGAAAATTTTTTTGAAAGTTATGGAAATTTTTTAAGAAAGGTTAATGACAAAGTTGAATTAATTACCTGTATGTTTGAATATTTGTTAGCACTTTTTCACTAAACAAGCTTTTTTAACAAAAATGATTTTGTGAGTTAATTTTCCGCCGAATAATTAGATTTTGTAAATCAAAATTACTAAAAAATTTGTCTTTTTTTAAAATTATTATTTGAAAACACAAATAATATTGTTCTCTAGGATGTTGTTCGATTGGCTTTCAAAAATTAACTAAATGAAACTGGTGTGCCCTTTGTAACACGTGTAAACACTTGAACGAGAGATGTGAGATTGTATGTGTGTGTTTTTATATGTCAGGGTGTGAATACTTAATATCGTAATATCGACTTCCTTTTAAGATCAACAATTTAAGTATTCACACCCTGACATATAAAAACACACACATACAATCTCACATCTCTCGTTCAAGTGTTTACACGTGTTACAAAGGGCACACCAGTTTCATTTAGTTAATTTTTGAAAGCCAATCGAACAGAATTTTTTAGATGATGCCCCTAGACCACCAATGCAGAGACGAAGAACTTCTGGCAATAGTAAGTATAATTTTTCTTCTATTTTAAATATTACTTATATTACTATGTGATACATTCTGCATTTTATTATTTTAAGATGAATTAAATCACCTCGTAAACTCAATGGAATACGTATTGAAAAGACAAACAGAGTCTCTTACTAACATGATGGAGAAACAGACAGAGGCAGTGGCGTACCTAGAACTTTTGCCGCCCGGGGCGGTCTCCAGATTGCCGCCCTTTCAATTATAAGTCAGTCAAATAGTAGTTTTCATAAATTAATACAAATAAACTAGTGGTGCATGGCATCGTGCCTTAAGGCAAATTGTTGGCACTTCTCGTACCGAAACATAAAATTTTTAAAAAAGATTAAAAAATTTTTGAAATCTGAAAAAATATACTTTTGAGAATTTCGAAAATTTTGAAAAAAATGGCTTTTTTGAATTTTTTTTTTTATATTTTGAAATTTTTTGAAAATTTGTAACTTTTTTTCAAATCAATCGCGCTGCGCAGCTGTTTTGGAGACGAAATATCGAAGCGAAACGGCTAGACATTGATACGGAACCCATAGAAATGTAAATATAATTTGTTCTTATTATTAAAATCTCTAGAAATTATCAGATAATTTGACTATTGATTAATATCTAATGATCATTTTGGACCGCCGAATATGTCATTTTTTTACTTTTTCTTATTGATTCTCCGTAATCGCTAGACCTCTAGACCTGTCATCCCAAAAACAGTTCTTTGTTTAGTCAATACAAATGAAATGTTTTTTGAATTACTTAAAACGGACGCTTCGTTCTCTCAAGAACTAAATTACAATTTTTGGCTTTTTTGCCCCGTATCTTTGGAACGGCTGGACCCGTTTTGCCAAAAACTAATTAGCACGTTTTATCAGTACGAATCGAATGTTTTGTTCAAATAGGTTGATGCGTGTTCCTACAATCATCGACAAAAGTTTGTATCTAAACACACACACACATCCATTTTTTCTAAGATATGCCAAAATTCAGTAACCTCTGAAACGTAAAGATATATAAAAGTTTTCACTTTCGACATTTTTGCGATTACTATATATAACTTACCCTACGAAAGTTAAAAAATTATTAAGTTATTTAATTAATATTAATTAGTACACAGAGTATTTTTTTTCAGACATATTTATATGCACTCGTCAACATATTTATATAATGCCCTAAGGCTTTGCAGACCTAGCAGACCCCGCCTTCCGCCAGCTCTGATTTTCACAAGAAAAATTGATGATTTAAAAAAATATTGATAAATCACTTCAAAGTAATCATATAAACTTTTCAAAACAAATGACATTTATAAGCTGATATAAAAAAATAGGAAAAATCGCTGAAGAAAATCGTAAAGATGCTTATACGAATTCAACGAATTTTAATAAATACAATAAAATAAAATTATTAACCTGTTCTTAAATTAGAATTCAAAATTTACACAAATATACAATTATATACACCGAGGAATAAAATTCTAAATCATATGGTTAATCATAATTTATATAAATCAAATATTGACAATAATAAAAATCATAATGATCATTTATAATTCAAGAAAGAAAACTAGTTGGTTCTGGTATTTTGCCTTGAGGCAAGTGACATGAACTTCCCGAAATGTGTAAATAATCGACTTAATCAATAAAAAATAAATTAATTTATGAGTGATTAAAAGTATTCCGAGTGGATTTATTACACATCATTGCAAACGAACGAACAAACACGTTAACTCGAAGTATTTTCTAAAAGCAAATTTTCAAAAATCAATCATTTTAATTGATCAATAATTATAATTGAACCAGTTTCCGTAGGACTTTAATGGTTTACTATGTTCAAGACCAAGTACACTATCGTTATACCAACTAAATCATCTAATTTTATTTTTAACAAACGTCAAAAAAACATTTTCTCTAACTTTGATAAATTTTTAAAGTTATTTGTCGTAAGGCCGTAACAATTCAGTAAGTTCTATAAGGCAATGACATACATCGCCAAAGAAAGTTTCATAAAATCGGCTTAAATTTTTTTTCAACAGTTAATTACAAGAAAACGGCTCGGTAGATTTTCATCTAAAACTGATTAGTATCAATCCCAACTAATATCTTTCGAACAGTTTTTAATTTTTTAAAATCGGTTCGGTAATATGAGCTTAAATGTGGACGAAAGGTTTAACACTTTTTTCCAAATTACAAAGAAACGGCTCGGAGGATCGTCGCACAAAACTGAGAAACGATATGCCTCATCGAGATACATCAAATGGTTTTTAAATTTCTGAAATCGGTTTAGGCGTTTTTGAGAAAACGTCGATCAAAGGTCTAATTTTGATAAATGCCAAAAAGACCATACTAATTTTTGCAAACTTTGACGAATTTTTAAAGCTAAACCAGTTGTCGTTGGACCGTAATATTTTAGTAGAAGACTATGGTATCTACCGTCAAAAAAATAATCATAAAAATCGTCGATTTTTTTTTTTTTAAACTTTATTAAGAAACGGCCCGGCCGATCTCTACCAAAAACTAATCAGCACGATTCCTAACTAATATCTTTCGAACGGTTTTTGAATTTTCAAAATCAATTCAGAATTGCAGGCTAAAACGTAGACGAAAAATTTTTCACTTTTCTGCGATTTATAAAGAAACAGCTTCGCCGATCGTCGCACAAAACTGACAAATAATAGTCCTCATCATGATACATCGAGTGGCTTTAAAATTTTTGAAATCGGTCTAGCCGTTTTTGAAAAAACGACAATTTACGACAAAAAATCTGTTCACATACACACACATACTTTTTCCAAATTTGGGCTCATTCGATTCAGAATGAGCCCAGCTTGAAACGTCGAAAAACATAAAATTAGCGATTCGGATTTTTTTATGAAAACATAAACTTCTCCTTGGGGAAGTTAACTAGTGGTGTATGGCATTGTAAGTTTAGGCAAATTGCTGGAACTTTCCGTACTGTAATGATATATTCGAGGAAAATTAAATGTTTTCAAATATATAATTATAAATACTGTAACTTATATATGTTTACAGAAAAGTAAATAAACAAAATTCAATCAATCAAATTTAAAATAAAGGGCATTGTCTAATATTTATAAGAAATATATAAACTGAATTACAAAGTTAAAATTATTTATTTCAAGTATATAAGTGAGCATTTGAACTTTAGGTAGAATTCAAAATAAAATCTACGTAGAAAGTTTTATGAATCATTCAAATCGGATGCTTATATCTCTCTAAAACAGATATTTTTTGCACATTTTGCTTGGTATCTCTGCCTTTGCGAAAAATTAATCACCACTTCTCCTCATCATTACAAATTGAAGTTTTTTGCATCAATCAAATCGGATGTTTTATTCTCTCAAAAACTCGATTTCTATTTTCTGTATCATCAAATCGGTTGATCAGGGCGCCCGAAAACGTGAACGAAAAAATGCGGACACACAAAACACACACACTTCCATTTTTTCTGAGGTATGCCAAAATGTTCAGAAACCTTCAAAACGTGAAGAAATGTAAAAAATTTCATTTTCGATTGTCGGTTCATCACTATAACTTACCCTACGGAAGTTAATAAATATAAAATGAATAAGTTGCTTTTAACAACTATGTATAAATAAACTAAAAAATGCCGCCCCAAAATAAGTGCCGCCCGGGGCGGACCGCCCCCACCGCCCCCCCCTAGGTACGCCACTGGACAGAGGCGCTGCAATGCATAGCTGATCAATTGAAAATTCTCAATAATACATTAAAAAATAAATTTAACAGCCAATAAATTTTGTTTTTTATTCCTTTATATATATATATATATATATATATATATATATATATATATATATATATATATTGAATGGTAGAGTCTTGGATTTGTGTATATTTTGTAGAGTTTCGAACAAGAATCCAAAAATAATACAAAATAAAAAACAAGAAAAGTTCTTAAAAAAACAATTTCTTTATTTAATTATTTGTTTATTGTCGACGTTTCGGAACTAGGTACGTTCCATCTTCAGGACATCTGTCAAGAGACATGATCTTGATGAGATTTTAGCAAACAATATGTTTAGGAAAAGAAAATAGATTTTTCTTAAATAATGAATTAAATTGTAAAAAATATAATAATGTACAGAAATATGATGATATGTTCAAAATAAAAATGATAAAAATAAATGAGTGGATTATCAGAACAGGATATTAAACATAATAGAAATTTTTTTTGAAAGTTATGGAAATTTTTTAAGAAAAGGTTAATGACAAAGTTGAATTAATTACCTGTATGTTTGAATATTTGTTAGCACTTTTTCACTAAACAAGCTTTTTTAACAAAAATGATTTTGTGAGTTAATTTTCCGCCGAATAATTAGATTTTGTAAATCAAAATTACTAAAAATTTGTCTTTTTAAAATTATTATTTGAAAACACAAATAATATTGTTCTCTGGATGTTGTTCGATTGGCTTTCGAAAATTAACTAAATGAAACTGGTGTGCCCTTTGTAACACGTGTAAACACTTGAACGAGAGATGTGAGATTGTATGTGTGTGTTTTTGTATGTCAGGGTGTGAATACTTAAATTGTTGATCTTAAAAGGAAGTCGATATTAATTGTTTGTCAAAAAGTGTAAAAAATTTAAATATGAATCATGTAATAGGTTGTGATCTGATCTAATGTTGACACTGTTAGAAACATTTATGAGAATGAGACAACTCTCCGCGAATAACCTTCTAAAGATGCAACTTTCGTGATATAAAATCTTTGGAGTGAAATTAAATGAATGGGCGTTTTCTATAGAGTGTTGTACTAGGGTACTTTTGAAATTTTTTTGTTTATGGTGGACCACACTTAGTTCATGTTGTCTCATTCTCTTGTGTACATATTGCGAGGTTTGTCCAATATATTGAAAAGCACAGTCATTACAAGAAACAGAATATACTACATTAGTATTGAAATTGGATGGGGTAGGAGATTTAATGTTCGTAAAGAATTGGTTGAAGGAGTGTAAGGATGAGCCTGATACTGAAATGTTTTCTTCTAACAAAATTTTGGCAAAATAATAATATAAATCTTCAACGTATGGTATGCTGCAGTAAATAAGATTGGTGTTTTTGATGTTGGTACTGGTATTGAGAGAATTAATTTGTGTTTTTAAAAAAGTTCGTCTTTTTTGAATAACTGAATGAATGAGTTTTTTTGGGTAACCATTTTCAATTAGAGTTATTTTTACTAGGGATAAATTTTGTGGATGGAAAGTTTGGTGAGACAACAAAATAGCATGGTCTGTAAGGGAAATAATAGTGTTTATCTTATAGTTTCTGGGACAGTATGAGGAATAGTGTAAGTATCGACCCGACCATGTAGTTTTTCTATACCAATTTGTTCGAATAAAGTTATTAGTGTTGTAAACGGATACATCCAAGAAATTAAGCCTGTTATTATTTTGTAGTTCATGTGTGAAAATTATATTATTGTTAAAATTATTGAAGAGATCTAGTACTGTGTTTATATGATTTTTGTTAATGATAAAAAAAGTGTCATCTACATATCTAATATAAAAGTTAATTTGAAATTTTAAAGTTGAGAAAACGGAAATTTCTAGTGTTTGTAAAACTAAGTCGATAATTCCGGGAGATAAGGGACATCCCATAGCTGCGCCTTTAATTTGAGAATAAAAGTTGTCTTGGCAATGGAAATAGGAGTAATTTAAAATAGTGTTGATAATATGAGTGAAGACTGTTTTCGGAAAGTCAGTAAAGTTACAAATTGTGTGCCAACGTTTATCGATCAACACTATTTTAAATTACTCCTATTTCCATTGCCAAGACAACTTTTATTCTCAAATTAAAGGCGCAGCTATGGGATGTCCCTTATCTCCCGGAATTATCGACTTAGTTTTACAAACACTAGAAATTTCCGTTTTCTCAACTTTAAAATTTCAAATTAACTTTTATATTAGATATGTAGATGACACTTTTTTTATCATTAACAAAAATCATATAAACACAGTACTAGATCTCTTCAATAATTTTAACAATAATATAATTTTCACACATGAACTACAAAATAATAACAGGCTTAATTTCTTGGATGTATCCGTTTACAACACTAATAACTTTATTCGAACAAATTGGTATAGAAAAACTACATGGTCGGGTCGATACTTACACTATTCCTCATACTGTCCCAGAAACTATAAGATAAACACTATTATTTCCCTTACAGACCATGCTATTTTGTTGTCTCACCAAACTTTCCATCCACAAAATTTATCCCTAGTAAAAATAACTCTAATTGAAAATGGTTACCCAAAAAATCTCATTCATTCAGTTATTCAAAAAAGACGAACTTTTTTAAAAACACAAATTAATTCTCTCAATACCAGTACCAACATCAAAAACACCAATCTTATTTACTGCAGCATACCATACGTTGAAGATTTATATTATTATTTTGCCAAAATTTTGTTAGAAGAAAACATTTCAGTATCAGGCTCATCCTTACACTCCTTCAACCAATTCTTTACGAACATTAAATCTCCTACCCCATCCAATTTCAATACTAATGTAGTATATTCTGTTTCTTGTAATGACTGTGCTTTTCAATATATTGGACAAACCTCGCAATATGTACACAAGAGAATGAGACAACATGAACTAAGTGTGGTCCACCATAAACAAAAAAATTTCAAAAGTACCCTAGTACAACACTCTATAGAAAACGCCCATTCAATTAATTTCACTCCAAAGATTTTATATCACGAAAGTTGCATCTTTAGAAGGTTATTCGCGGAGAGTTGTCTCATTCTCATAAATGTTTCTAACAGTGTCAACATTAGATCAGATCACAACCTATTACATGATTCATATTTAAATTTTTTACACTTTTTGACAAACAATTAATATCGACTTCCTTTTAAGATCAACAATTTAAGTATTCACACCCTGACATACAAAAACACACACATACAATCTCACATCTCTCGTTCAAGTGTTTACACGTGTTACAAAGGGCACACCAGTTTCATTTAGTTAATTTTCGAAAGCCAATCGAACAACATCCAGAGAACAATATTATTTGTGTTTTCAAATAATAATTTTAAAAAAGACAAATTTTTTAGTAATTTTGATTTACAAAATCTAATTATTCGGCGGAAAATTAACTCACAAAATCATTTTTGTTAAAAAAGCTTGTTTAGTGAAAAAGTGCTAACAAATATTCAAACATACAGGTAATTAATTCAACTTTGTCATTAACCTTTTCTTAAAAAATTTTCATAACTTTCAAAAAAATTTTCTATTATGTTTAATATCCTGTTCTGATAATCCACTCATTTATTTTTATCATTTTTATTTTGAACATATCATCATATTTCTGTACATTATTATATTTTTTACAATTTAATTCATTATTTAAGAAAAATCTATTTTCTTTTCCTAAACATATTGTTTGCTAAAATCTCATCAAGATCATGTCTCTTAACAGATGTCCTGAAGATGGAACGTACCTAGTTCCGAAACGTCGACAATGAACAAATAATTAAATAAAGAAATTGTTTTTTTAAAAACTTTTCTTGTTTTTTATTTTGTATTATTTTTGGATTCTTGTTCGAAACTCTACAAAATATATATATATATATATATATATATATATATATATATATTTATTTATTTATTTAAAATAATTACATTTATGTAGCTATAAAAATACAATCTTTTTTTTTAAGTGAATGTTATGGTATTAAAAATATCTTCTGGCATAAGAATTTCTGATGTTATATGCCATATAATCTGCCTCATTGTATACTTCTGAAATATTTAAATCAATTAATTTTAACTACACATTTGAAATACAATTATTTGGTATCTAACCGTTTCCAAAATCATCACTATATTCCGTCAGTTTTTCATCCAGAGGAATATTATTTACTCTGCATATATTATGCAGAGTAAATACTGCATACACAATTTTTCCTGCCACATCAGGTGTATAATGCAGTGTCCTGTGACGATGCAAACATCGAAAACGACTTTTAACAACACCAAATGTTCTCTCTATTACATTGCGAGTCTTTTTGTGGAACTTATTGTATTTCTCCTGGGTAGAGCCTACTGGCGTCCTATATGGTGTGAGTAGGCAATGTTCCAAAGGGTAACCTGAATCTCCTGCAAATGTACAACTAATATATATTTTTTTCCTTATTTGATTTGCGATATTAAATATATTCTTGAATTGCCCAATAAATATGTCCCATCATCAGCATTATGATTTAGCAGGGCTCTGACTGTCGAAACCTTCCAAATGGCTGCATCATGAGTGGAGCCAGGATATCTGCTGCTCGCAAACAATATCCGTTCATCGGCATCACATATCTAATATTATTTATTATCATGTTAGTCTTCAAAATTCTTAAGCAAAATAAAATAATACTTACTACTTCAATATTAATTGAGTAATAGCCCTTCCTATTCATATAAATAGCAGCTGGTGCCACGGGGTGATCACTATACTTATGTGTGTGCAGTCTATGCACCCAATAATGCCAGGCATGCCAAACTTCGTATAAAATCTGTTAAATAGCAACATATTACAGACCATGTTCAATGTACACGAAGTGGTGTAACATATACCTCTTTTTATTTTCATCTCTTTCTGATGAGGTTTTAGGAAAATTCACATACTTTGGTGTAGCATGCTTTATAATTAAATCAGTCACAGTTTTAATGCAGCGACTGACTGAAGGCTGGCTCATAGAATTTAAATGGCAATTGCCTACATCAGTCTGATATGAGCCATGACCAAAAAAATGAAGCGCTGCAAGTACCTATAATGAAATTTCAGTTATTAGTATTTCAAAAAAATTAATTCATTTTAATTTCCAATACCTGCAAATAAAAAGGGATACTCCATGATGCTGTATGAGTCTCCGCATGTGGTTCCAACAGTTCTATTAAATCTTTCATAACATTTTTCGTTAATCGAAAAATTTTTATAAAAATTTCATCACTCACTTCCCATATTTTATCTGCATCTCTGAGATACCTAAGGGCGTATCTTTGCCTGTATCTAAAATGTTGTGGCATTTAATAATTTTAATACTTTTGAGTAATACATTCATTACAATAACAGTATGAATTATATTAAAATTCAAACATACCTTCTTCTCCTACTATCTGCTGCCCAAATTATTCCAAAAAACGCCATATTAACAATTTGAAATTCACAATAAAATCTAAACCAAACCTAATAATATCACTTTGCTTACATTAACAATAACCTCAAAGAAGCATGTTAAACGCATAAATGTCAAAATAGCAAATGTCAAATCTGTTCATAGTACAACTTCTCGTCAATGTTATAGCGATAAGTGCGAGTTTCTGACCGTTTCTGACTACGTTTATTTTCAGAGGGTCAGCGTAACATTAATGTCATTAATCATATGATAAAACACACACCGCCGAGAATAACTGTTACACTTATAATGACATTTTAAACGACAAAAGTGTGAACTTGTCGTAAAATTGAAACCGAGAATCGGCCCAATAGTCTTCAATTTAAGGGTTGAGGTTTAATCAAAGGTCCATGACCTTTCTATACCCGAATTAACAACCCCAAAGTAACCCAACCCATATGACGTCACTAAAAATAGATTACTGCAACCCACCGTGAGTAAAGTGGGTCGATAAGGGATGCTAAATAATTTTATAAGGGAATAAAATATGTGTAGGTACTTTTTAAATCAAAACAAACATTAAAAACATATCAAGGGTTGATTTATTGCAATTTTAAAGTATACCGAGTTGCTGTAGAGCATTGGGGTAAAAGACAATATTTTAGATAATTTAATTTTGAACTAATTTCCCGAAGACATCATTCATATCAATCGAATGGTTTAGAAGTTACAAGCGACGAAACAAAACAATATCAATATTAAATATACAACTTTGCTTCCGCCGGATTTTATAAGGCGAGTCCTCCAAAATAATGGCGGAAGCAAAGTTGTACACTTTCAAATGCATTTTAGAGTATACCGAGTTGCTGTAGAGCATTGTGGTATAAGCAATATTGTAGACTGTTTAATTTTGCATAAATTTCCCGAAGACATCATTCATATCAGCCGAATGGTTTAGAAGTTATATGAGTTGAAACAAAAGTACACTCGGTATACTGCGTTCCAATGCAATATGTCATCGTGCGCAATATGTGTGAAGTCTTAGAAAATGTTGAATTTTGTATGGAAACTAGTGTAATTTTGTACTTGAGTATTTAAGTGCTATTTTAAAGTATACCGAGTTGCTGTAGAGCTTTGTGGTACAAAACAATATTGTAGATTATTTAATTTTGAACAAATTTGCCGAATGTTGCGTTCAGTTTGGGCAAACCGTTCAAAAGTTACAAGCGATTTAATAAATAAATGCACACAAACGAGTTGCTGTACTACAAATAGTACAGCGGGTCAAATGCGCGTTAAGAAGTTTTACTTCAAACATGGGCATGTTGGGTATCAAATGAAAGGTCTCGACGAGTACAATCTAAATATCATAGTAACATACTCAACAAGCCTGAAAGGTTCCGTACATAACATTCACTCAGGTTCTGATGTCTATTTTTGTTAATTTAAAGTATATCAAGTTGCTGTAGAGTTTCACTGTACTAGACCATTTTATAGATATTAAAATTTAGAACAAATTTGCCGAATATCATATGCCAACGGTTCAAAAGTTACGAGTGATTTAATAAAAGGTAGACCAATGGGTTGCAGAATTGGGAGTTAAATATAAATTAAAGAGTTTCACTTCAAATATAGGCATATGGGGTATCAAATGAAAAGTCTCGACAAGCTTTATCCAAATGTACTAATAACAAACCTTAAAAAAAACCTATAAGCTTCTATACACATAATTTAACTAATTCCAAATATCATTTTTTGCCGTTTAAAGCATTCTAAGTTACTGTTTAGTGTTACTATACTAGACAATGTTTTTCACAATAAAATCTAGCATTTACTTCGGTCAAACCATTTAAAAGTTACAAGAGATATAATAAAAAGTCAACCTATGGGTTGCAGAACCCGAAGACAAACTTAGGTCAGAAAGTTTTACTTCAAATATAGGCATGTGGGGTATCAAATGAAAGGTCTCGACGAGCACTTTACAAGTAACATATTTACAAACTCAATAAACCAATAGGGTTCTGTACACATAATTTATTTCATTTCTAATAACTAACTTTTGCAATTTTAATGTATCAAGTCATCGTAGAGTCATAGTATGCAAAACAATATTATAGATAATTTAATTTAGAACAAATTTGCAGAATACTTCATCTATTTTCGACCAACGGTTCAAAAGTTACAAGATATTTAATAAACAGTCGACCAATGGGTTGCAGAACCCGAAGATAGACACAAGTCAGAAAGTTTTAGTTCAAATATAGACATGGGGGTATCAAATGAAAGGTCTCGACGAGCACTATACAAATATCATTAAAATAAACTCAAATAACCAATAGAGTTCTGCACAAATTGTTTATTCAATTTCTAACGTCTTATTTTTGCAAATTTAAAGTACAAAAACTTGCTGCAGGGTGTTACCTTATTAAACATATTAAAAAACGAGTAATTTAACACAAATTTGTCGAATGTTGCATTCAAATCGGACAAACCGTTCATAAGTTACAAGAAATGTAACAAAAGTTGACCATTGGGTTGCAGAACTCGCGGTCCAACATAAGTTTACACATTTTAATTCAAATATAGGCATGTGGGGTATCAAATGAAAGGTCTCGACGAGCTCTATACAAATAACCTACTACCCTTGCAAACAAAGCAACAGGGTTCCGTACACACACCCAACTCCATACAACACACTTCTACAAAACCACATAAACACACATATAGACAATATCAATCTTTTTTATTCTTTACCACTATATTTTATCGCACTAATGAATGATTTACTAAACTACCACCACTTTGCACTACTCTTTTTTATTTAGTTTAGCAAAATGATTTATTTTCCAAATAAATAATATGAAATGTGTGTCTACGTCTACTACGAGTCTGTCGGCTACTGAATCGGCTGCTACGGCAGCGCGTAGACGCCGGTCGATGAAAACGTAGAGGGGAAATATAAACAGGGTTGGGTAAAAGCAACCCTTAAATGAATTTTGAATGATGATAACAAATAAAATAATAATATCGTTTATTAATGTTAAGAATATTTAATAATAATGATAAGAAAATAAAAAAGGACTCGACTGACGAGCAAACTGATAATTTTGCAATATGACTCTACTGACGAGAAAATTAAATCTATTAATATATTAAATAAAATGTTAGCGTAAAAGGGACTCTACTGACGAACAAATTAACTAAAAAAAATTCCATTATCTTACCCCTAAATTGGAAAAATGCTCCCGTAAAGTCACATTCTAAACGCGCTTGCGAATATATTTGTACCAGGTCGTCACTCAGACTGTGCTTAGGGTTGATTTTTGCATTTTTGAACCCAAAATTACATTTCTACTAATTTTATACCAAATTGGAAAAGTGCTCCAGTAAAGTCACATTCTAAACACCCTTGCGAAAAGATTTGTACTAGGTTGTAACTTAGACTGTACCTAGATAGGCAAGTTTTTTTTGTTTTTTCTATAATTTTCACGAAATTGGAAAAGTGCTCCATAAAATCTCATTCTATACGCCCTTACAAATATATTTGTACCAGATTGTCATTTGGACTGTGCCCAGAAGGCTTCTTTTTTCATATTTTGAAAAAAAAAAATTCAACATATTGATAAAAATGAACTCTAATGACGAGCAAATTAAACTGGATTTTATAATTTTTTGAAAAGAAAATAGGATTCTACTGACGAGCAAATTTAACTCTACGAACGAACAAATTGTATCCAAAAAATAATAGCAAAAAAGGAGTCTACTAACAAACAAATCAAAATGTTGATAAAAAAGGGACTCTACTGACGAGAAAATATATTTTTAAGAAAAGGGATTCTACTGACGAGCGAATTAATAATATATTTAAAAGATAACGAAACTATTGACAAAATATTTAAAAAAATGTAGAAGACTTTTCCAATTTTGTGATAAAAAGGGACTGTACTGACGTGCAAACTAAAACAGAGTAAAAAAGAATCCTACTGACAATTGACGAGTAAATTATATAACAACGAAAATGAAAATAGAACTCTACTGACAAGCAAACTGATAATTTTGCAATATGACTTTACAGACAAAAAAATTAGATCTATTAGAATATTAAATAAAATGTAGCGTAAAAGGGACTCTACTGACGAGCAAATTAAATATAAGAAAAGAAAATTTCAATTTGAACCTATTTTGAATGATATTCACAAATAAAATAATAATATTGATAATAATGTTAAGAATATAATAATTATAATAATAATAGTGTTTAGAAGATGAAAAAGGACTCTACTGACAAGCAAATTCAATAACAACGTAGAAAATGAAAATAGAACTCTACTGATAAGCAAATTGATAATTTAAGATACTGATTAGAACTTTACTGACGAGAAAATTAAATCTAATAGAATATTAAATAAAATGTTAATGTAAAAGAAGAGAGAAGTCAGTAGAGTCCTTTTTTAATATTATAATTTTCTAAAATTAGTTTGTTCGTCAGTAGAGTCCTTTTTTAATATTATGATTTTCTAAAATTAATTTGCTCGTCAGTAGAGTCCCTTTTCAATATTACAATCTTCTAAAATCAATTTGCTCGTCAGTAGACTCCTTTTTTAATATTATAATTTTCTAAAATTAATTTACTCGTCAGTAGAGTCCCTTTTTATCTCAATAATCGATAATAAATTTGCTCGTTAGTAGAGTCCGTTTTCATATCATAATTTTCCAATTAACTCTAATCGGCAGTACAGTCCTTTTTCCATATTATATCCGTTTCCATATTAAAATGTTCTAAAATATTAAATAAAATGTCAATGTAAAAGGGATTCTACTGACGAGCAAATTATAAATAAGAAATGAAAATTTCAATTTGAATGAATCTACCTCTAAATTGGAAAAGTGCTCCAGTAAAGTCACAATCTAAACGTCGTTGTAAATATATTTGTACCGTGTTGTCACTTAGACTGTGCTTAACTTGGGTATTTTTTCGAATTTTTTTAACCCAAAATTACATTACATTTTTACTAAATTTTCACAAAATTAGAAAAAAAAAATGAAGTCACATTCTAAACGCACTTACAAATATATTTGTACCAAGTTGTCACTTAGACTGTGCCTAGAAGGTTTCTTTTTCGATTTTTTTTAATAATTTTCACAAATTTCTAAAAATGAACTCTACCGACGAGCAAATTAAACTGGATTTTATGTTTTTGTTTGACGGGGAATTTCAACTTGAGCTTTAGAAAATGACTGAAAAGAAGAAGTGATTCTACTGACAGGTAAATAGAAATTTTAAGTTAATAAGGAAATCTACTAACAAGCAAAAATATTAAAAAAAGGACTCTACTGACGAACAAATCGGTATAAAAAGAACAATTATTCATATGTATATAGTTTAGTACTAGTATGTATAGAAAGGAACTCTACTGTCAAGTTGATAAAAAGGAACTCTACGGACGAACAAATATAAATATTAGTATTAAAAGTATTTGCTTCTGACGAGCAAATGAAAATGTCAAGAAAAAAGGCGACTCTACTGACGAGCAAATGCACGATTCACAGAATTATTTATCTTATTTCAAGCAAATAAATATTAATGATAAAAAGGACTCTACTGACGAGCTAAATTTGCACTTCAGTACCGTCCTTTTGTTCTAAATAATTTTTACAAAATTTTTATTCAAAATTAAAATTAATTGGGCTGTCAGTAGAGTCCCCTAAAAACTATACTGTTGGGCAAACTAAATCTAGATTCCAAATAAAATAATACTATGACGTCACAATAGAGAAATGAACTCTACTGACGAGCAAACCGATTATAAATTTTAAGAAAAGAAACTATTGAAGGCATGTTATAACAAAAGGACTCTACTGACGAGCAAACTGATTTTACATATTCAAAAAATTAATTTGTTCCAAATGATAATTTATTTTGCTCGTCAGTAGAGTCCTTTTCTTGTAAAAATAACAGTTTTTATTATATTTTTTTCACTTTTATCAAACAATTCGATATTTAATAAGTAGAGTCCGTTTTTATAACATACTTTGATATTTAGTAGATTTTCATTTTATGTTTTACTTTTCTTTTTGATTTGCTTGCTAGTAGACTCCCTTTTTAATATTATAATTTTTGATTTGCTCTTCAGTAGAGTCCCTTTGTGTTTATTTGCTCGTCAGTAGAGTCCCTTTTTTTTAAAAAAAAATGTAAAAAATTGTTTGTCGGTAGTTTTAAGTCCAAAAAATTTCCGAAATTGCTCGTCAGTAGAGTCCCTTTTATAAAATTATTTTTATAGCAAATTAAAATCTGTATTTACTTTGCTTGTCAGTAGAGTTCTTTTTGTGAAGAATAACAACATGATAATAATTTCGTTATTATTTCAAAATCATAGTCATCATATCATCAGTAGAGTCCCTTTTTAGTATTAAAATTTTCTAAGTTGCTTGTCAGTAGAGTCCTTTTTTAATATTCTAGATTGACGAAAAAATATGTTTGCTCGTCAGTAGAGTCCCTTTTTAATATTATAATTTTCTAAAATGAATTTGCTCGTCGGTAGAGTCCCTTTTTACCTCTAATAGCAATTTAATTTGCTCGTCAGTAGAGTCTTTTTTTTTTAAATAACTTCTCCATTTCTTGCACTTTTATTGGAACATTCTGCATTAAATTTGTTCGTCAGTAGAGTCCTTTTTCACTCCAATATCACATTTAAAGGTGATAGAGTGAGCTGAGGGGTGTGGTGTGGCAGAATGTTTCCGTTAATTTTTTTCCGACGAGCAACAGAGCGGTGTCGGCGGAACGGGTAGATTCATCCCTCGTTCTACCGTAAAACAACCCTCCACCGTATCGCTATCGTATCGTATCGTCGTATCTGTCTTTGACGTTGTGGCGCTTGCGCACAAGGGCGCACGAGGGCGGACAAACACGACGAATCGAGAAAGAGAAAGTTTTAGGGCGGTTTTCGATACGACAAGGGTCGGTTAAAGGACATATTGAGAATATAAAATATGATGCGAAATAGTATCTCGCGTTTGTGGAGATGTAACTCTACTGACGAGCAAATAAAATTTTTATTAAAAATGAACTCTATTAAGCAAATCTCAATTTAATAGAAAATGAAACTCTCATAACAAGCAAACAAAAATTTTAATAGAAAAGGACTCTACTGACGAGCAAATTCATTTAAAAATTATAATAATAAAAAGAGACGACGAGCAAATTAATTAAAAAATCCTGATATTAAAAAAGGACCTTACTGACGAGCAAATTAGAAAATTATAATATAAAAAGAGACTCTACTGACAAGCAAATTCACTTGGAATATCATATTATTAAAAAGGAATTCGACCGACGAGCAAATTATTTTGAAAAATATAATAATAAAAAGGGACTCTACGAGCAAAAAAATTTAATTTTGATTATTTAGATAAAAAAGGACTCTACTGACGAACAAATTTAATTTCGATTGATAAAAAGGATTCTTACTTTTACTTTTATTTAGCTCGTCAGTAGAGTCCTTTTAAGTTACATATCAAATATGCCATTCGATAATATTAATTTATATTGTAATTATCTCGTCAGTAGAATCAATTTTTTATTTTAATCCCTTTGCTGTTAAATAAAACATTAATATTATTTGCTCGTCAGTAGAGTCTCTTTTCTATTGTTTGATTTTGGTAGAGTGCTTTTTTTATGTTCTTCTAGCTCTATATTTGATTTGCTCGTCAGTAGAATCCCTTTATTTATTTTAGTCTCTTTGATCTTAAATAAATTATTAATATAATTTGCTCGTCAGTAGAGTCTCCTTTCTATTTTTTGAGTTCACTCAATTCAATACAATTTTATCTTCTTCCAACTTTATATTTGATTTGCTTGTCAGTAGAGTCCCTTTTGTTGAACAAATTAAAATTTAGGTTTGCTCGTCAGTAGAGTCCCCTTTCTATTTTTTTGAGTTTAGTAGAGTCCCTTTTGTTCTAACTTCTAACTCTATATGTAATTTGCTCGTCAGTAGAGTCCCTTTTATGTTAATTAGATTTGCTCGTCAGTAGAGTCCCTTTTTATTTCACTTTGTATTTAATGTTTATTCGTCAGTAGTCCTTTTTTTAAATTTCAGATCTAAATTAAGATTGCTCATAAGTAGAGTCCTTTTTTAGCTATTATAGTTTTTATTTAATGTTTGCTCGTCAGTAGAGTCCCTTTACTTTATACTTTTACTTTGCTCGTCAGTAGAGTTTCTTTTATATTGAATTTTGCTTTGCTGATCACTATACAAATATCATTAAAATAAACTCAAATAACCAATAGAGTTCTGCACAAATTGTTTATTCAATTTCTAACGTCTTATTTTTGCAAATTCAAAGTACAAAAACTTGCTGCAGGGTGTTACCTTATTAAACATATTAAGAAACGAGTAATTTAACACAAATTTGTCGAATGTTGCATTCAAATCGGACAAACCGTTCATAAGTTACAAGAGATGTAACAAAAGTAGACCATTGGGTTGCAGAACTCGCGGTCCAACATAAGTTTACACATTTTACTTCAAATATAGGCATGTCGGGTATCAAATGAAAGGTCTCGACGAGCTCTATACAAATAACCTACTACCGTTGCAAACAAAGCAACAGGGTTCCGTACACACACCCAACTCCATACAACACACTTCTACAAAACCACACAAACACACATATAGACAATATCAATCTTTTTTATTCTTTACCACTATATTTTATCGCACTAATGAATGATTTACTAAACTACCACCACTTTGCACTACTCTTTTTTATTTAGTTTAGCAAAATGATTTATTTTCCAAATAAATAATATGAAATGTGTGTCTACGTCTACTACGAGTCTGTCGGCTACTGAATCGGCTGCTACGGCAGCGCGTAGACGCCGGTCGATGAAAACGTAGAGGGGAAATATAACAGGGTTGGGTAAAAGCAACCCTTAAATGAATTTTGAATGATGATAACAAATAAATTAATAATATTGATAATAATTATCAGAATATTCAATAATAATGATAAGAAAATAAAAAAGGACTCGACTGACGAGCAAACTGATAATTTTGCAATATGACTCTACTGACGAGAAAATTAAATCTATTAATATATTAAATAAAATGTTAGCGTAAAAGGGACTCTACTGACGAACAAATTAACTAAAAAAAATTCCATTATCTTACCCCTAAATTGGAAAAATGCTCGCGTAAAGTCACATTCTAAACGCGCTTGCGAATATATTTGTACCAGGTCGTCACTCAGACTGTGCTTAGGGTGATTTTTGCATTTTTGAACCCAAAATTACATTTCTACTAAATTTATATAAAATTGGAGAAGTGCTCCAGTAAAGTCACATTCTAAACACCCTTGCGAAAAGATTTGTACTAGGTTGTAACTTAGACTGTACCTAGATAGGCAAGTTTTTTTTGTTTTTTTCTATAATTTTCACGAAATTGGAAAAGTGCTCCATAAAATCTCATTCTAAACGCCCTTACAAATATATTTGTACCAGATTGTCATTTGGACTGTGCCCAGAAGGCTTCTTTTTTCATATTTTGAAAAAAAAATTCAACATATTGATAAAAATGAACTCTAATGACGAGCAAATTAAACTGGATTTTATAATTTTTTGAAAAGAAAATAGGATTCTACTGACGAGCAAATTTAACTCTACGAACGAACAAATTGTATCCAAAAAATAATAGCAAAAAATGAGTCTACTAACAAACAAATCAAAATGTTGATAAAAAAGGGACTCTACTGACGAGAAAATATATTTTTAAGAAAAGGGATTCTACTGACGAGCGAATTAATAATATATTTAAAAGATAACGAAACTATTGACAAAATATTTAAAAAAATGTAGAAGACTTTTCCAATTTTGTGATAAAAAGGGACTGTACTGACGTGCAAACTAAAACAGAGTAAAAAAGAATCCTACTGACAATTGACGAGTAAATTATATAACAACGAAAATGAAAATAGAACTCTACTGACAAGCAAACTGATAATTTTGCAATATGACTTTACTGACAAAAAAATTAGATCTATTAGAATATTAAATAAAATGTAGCGTAAAAGGGACTCTACTGACGAGCAAATTAAATATAAGAAAAGAAAATTTCAATTTGAACCTATTTTGAATGATATTCACAAATAAAATAATAATATTGATAATAATGTTAAGAATATAATAATTATAATAATAATAGTGTTTAGAAGATGAAAAAGGACTCTACTGACAAGCAAATTCAATAACAACGTAGAAAATGAAAATAGAACTCTACTGATAAGCAAACTGATAATTTAAGATACTGATTAGAACTTTACTGACGAGAAAATTAAATCTAATAGAATATTAAATAAAATGTTAATGTAAAAGAAGAGAGAAGTCAGTAGAGTCCTTTTTTAATATTATAATTTTCTAAAATTAGTTTGTTCGTCAGTAGAGTCCTTTTTTAATATTATATTTTCTAAAATTAATTTGCTCGTCAGTAGAGTCCCTTTTCAATATTACAATCTTCTAAAATCAATTTGCTCGTCAGTAGACTCCTTTTTTAATATTATAATTTTCTAAAATTAGTTTGTTCGTCAGTAGAGTCCTTTTTTAATATTATAATTTTCTAAAATTAATTTGCTCGTCAGTAGAGTCCCTTTTCAATATTACAATCTTCTAAAATCAATTTGCTCGTCAGTAGACTCCTTTTTTAATATTATAATTTTCTAAAATTAATTTACTCGTCAGTAGAGTCCCTTTTTATCTCAATAATCGATAATAAATTTGCTCGTTAGTAGAGTCCCTTTTCATATCATAATTTTCCAATTAACTCTAATCGGCAGTACAGTCCTTTTTCCATATTATATCCGTTTCCATATTAAAATGTTCTAAAATATTAAATAAAATGTCAATGTAAAAGGGATTCTACTGACGAGCAAATTATAAATAAGAAAAGAAAATTTCAATTTGAATGTATCTACCCCTAAATTGGAAAAGTGCTCCAGTAAAGTCACATTCTAAACGCCCTTGCTAATATATTTGTTTGAGGTTGTCAGTGAGACTGTGCTTAGTCAGGGTAATTTTTTGAATTCTTTAACCCAAAATTACATTTCTACTAATTTTATACCAAATTGGAAAAGTGCTCCAGTAAAGTCACAATCTAAACGTCGTTGTAAATATATTTGTACCATGTTGTCACTTAGACTGTGCTTAACTTGGGTATTTTTTCGAATTTTTTTAACCCAAAATTACATTACATTTTTACTAAATTTTCACAAAATTAGAAAAAAAAAATGAAGTCACATTCTAAACGCACTTACAAATATATTTGTACCAAGTTGTCACTTAGACTGTGCCTAGAAGGTTTCTTTTTCGATTTTTTTTAATAATTTTCACAAATTTCTAAAAATGAACTCTACCGACGAGCAAATTAAACTGGATTTTATGTTTTTGTTTGACGGGGAATTTCAACTTGAGCTTTAGAAAATGACTGAAAAGAAGAAGTGATTCTACTGACAGGTAAATAGAAATTTTAAGTTAATAAGGAAATCTACTAACAAGCAAAAATATTAAAAAAAGGACTCTACTGACGAACAAATCGGTATAAAAAGAACAATTATTCATATGTATATAGTTTAGTACTAGTATGTATAGAAAGGAACTCTACTGTCAAGTTGATAAAAAGGAACTCTACGGACGAACAAATATAAATATTAGTATTAAAAGTATTTGCTTCTGACGAGCAAATGAAAATGTCAAGAAAAAAGGCGACTCTACTGACGAGCAAATGCACGATTCACAGAATTATTTATCTTAATTCAAGCAAATAAATATTAATGATAAAAAGGACTCTACTGACAAGCTAAATTTGCACTTCAGTACCGTCCTTTTGTTTTAAATAATTTTTACAAAATTTTTATTCAAAATTAAAATTAATTGGGCTGTCAGTAGAGTCCCCTAAAAACTATACTGTTGGGCAAACTAAATCTAGATTCCAAATAAAATAATACTATGACGTCACAATAGAGAAATGAACTCTACTGACGAGCAAACCGATTATAAATTTTAAGAAAAGAAACTATTGAAGGCATGTTATAACAAAAGGACTCTACTGACGAGCAAACTGATTTTACATATTCAAAAAATTAATTTGTTCCAAATGATAATTTATTTTGCTCGTCAGTAGAGTCCTTTTCTTGTAAAAATAACAGTTTTTATTATATTTTTTTCACTTTTATCAAACAATTCGATATTTAATAAGTAGAGTCCGTTTTTATAACATACTTTGATATTTAGTAGATTTTCATTTTATGTTTTACTTTTCTTTTTGATTTGCTTGCTAGTAGACTCCCTTTTTAATATTATAATTTTTGATTTGCTCTTCAGTAGAGTCCCTTTGTGTTTATTTGCTCGTCAGTAGAGTCCCTTTTTTTAAAAAAAAAATGTAAAAAATTGTTTGTCGGTAGTTTTAAGTCCAAAAAATTTCCGAAATTGCTCGTCAGTAGAGTCCCTTTTATAAAATTATCCTTATAGCAAATTAAAATCTGTATTTACTTTGCTTGTCAGTAGAGTTCTTTTTGTGAAGAATAACAACATGATAATAATTTCGTTATTATTTCAAAATCATAGTCATCATATCATCAGTAGAGTCCCTTTTTAGTATTAAAATTTTCTAAGTTGCTTGTCAGTAGAGTCCTTTTTTAATATTCTAGATTGACGAAAAAATATGTTTGCTCGTCAGTAGAGTCCCTTTTTAATATTATAATTTTCTAAAATGAATTTGCTCGTCGGTAGAGTCCCTTTTTACCTCTAATAGCAATTTAATTTGCTCGTCAGTAGAGTCTTTTTTTTTTAAATAACTTCTCCATTTCTTGCACTTTTATTGGAACATTCTGCATTAAATTTGTTCGTCAGTAGAGTCCTTTTTCACTCCAATATCACATTTAAAGGTGATAGAGTGAGCTGAGGGGTGTGGTGTGGCAGAATGTTTCCGTTAATTTTTTTCCGACGAGCAACAGAGCGGTGTCGGCGGAACGGGTAGATTCATCCCTCGTTCTACCGTAAAACAACCCTCCACCGTATCGCTATCGTATCGTATCGTCGTATCTGTCTTTGACGTTGTGGCGCTTGCGCACAAGGGCGCACGAGGGCGGACAAACACGACGAATCGAGAAAGAGAAAGTTTTAGGGCGGTTTTCGATACGACAAGGGTCGGTTAAAGGACATATTGAGAATATAAAATATGATGCGAAATAGTATCTCGCGTTTGTGGAGATGTAACTCTACTGACGAGCAAATAAAATTTTTATTAAAAATGAACTCTATTAAGCAAATCTCAATTTAATAGAAAATGAAACTCTCATAACAAGCAAACAAAAATTTTAATAGAAAAGGACTCTACTGACGAGCAAATTCATTTAAAAATTATAATAATAAAAAGAGACGACGAGCAAATTAATTAAAAAATCCTGATATTAAAAAAGGACCTTACTGACGAGCAAATTAGAAAATTATAATATAAAAAGAGACTCTACTGACAAGCAAATTCACTTGGAATATCATATTATTAAAAAGGAATTCGACCGACGAGCAAATTATTTTGAAAAATATAATAATAAAAAAGGGACTCTACCGAGCAAAAAAAATTTAATTTTGATTATTTAGATAAAAAAGGACTCTACTGACGAACAAATTTAATTTCGATTGATAAAAAAGGATTCTTACTTTTACTTTTATTTAGCTCGTCAGTAGAGTCCTTTTAAGTTACATATCAAATATGCCATTCGATAATATTAATTTATATTGTAATTATCTCGTCAGTAGAATCAATTTTTTATTTTAATCCCTTTGCTGTTAAATAAAACATTAATATTATTTGCTCGTCAGTAGAGTCTCTTTTCTATTGTTTGATTTTGGTAGAGTGCTTTTTTTATGTTCTTCTAGCTCTATATTTGATTTGCTCGTCAGTAGAATCCCTTTATTTATTTTAGTCTCTTTGATCTTAAATAAATTATTAATATAATTTGCTCGTCAGTAGAGTCTCCTTTCTATTTTTTGAGTTCACTCAATTCAATACAATTTTATCTTCTTCCAACTTTATATTTGATTTGCTTGTCAGTAGAGTCCCTTTTGTTGAACAAATTAAAATTTAGGTTTGCTCGTCAGTAGAGTCCCCTTTCTATTTTTTTGAGTTTAGTAGAGTCCCTTTTGTTCTAACTTCTAACTCTATATGTAATTTGCTCGTCAGTAGAGTCCCTTTTATGTTAATTAGATTTGCTCGTCAGTAGAGTCCCTTTTTATTTCACTTTGTATTTAATGTTTATTCGTCAGTAGTCCTTTTTTTAAATTTCAGATCTAAATTAAGATTGCTCATAAGTAGAGTCCTTTTTTAGCTATTATAGTTTTTATTTAATGTTTGCTCGTCAGTAGAGTCCCTTTACTTTATACTTTTACTTTGCTCGTCAGTAGAGTTTCTTTTATATTGAATTTTGCTTTGCTGATCACTATACAAATATCATTAAAATAAACTCAAATAACCAATAGAGTTCTGCACAAATTGTTTATTCAATTTCTAACGTCTTATTTTTGCAAATTCAAAGTACAAAAACTTGCTGCAGGGTGTTACCTCATTAAACATATTAAGAAACGAGTAATTTAACACAAATTTGTCGAATGTTGCATTCAAATCGGACAAACCGTTCATAAGTTACAAGAGATGTAACAAAAGTAGACCATTGGGTTGCAGAACTCGCGGTCCAACATAAGTTTACACATTTTACTTCAAATATAGGCATGTCGGGTATCAAATGAAAGGTCTCGACGAGCTCTATACAAATAACCTACTACCGTTGCAAACAAAGCAACAGGGTTCCGTACACACACCCAACTCCATACAACACACTTCTACAAAACCACACAAACACACATATAGAAAATATCAATCTTTTTTATTCTTTACCACTATATTTTATCGCACTAATGAATGATTTACTAAACTACCACCACTTTGCACTACTCTTTTTTATTTAGTTTAGCAAAATGATTTATTTTCCAAATAAATAATATGAAATGTGTGTCTACGTCTACTACGAGTCTGTCGGCTACTGAATCGGCTGCTACGGCAGCGCGTAGACGCCGGTCGATGAAAACGTAGAGGGGAAATATGAACAGGGTTGGGTAAAAGCAACCCTTAAATGAATTTTGAATGATGATAACAAATAAATTAATAATATTGATAATAATTATCAGAATATTCAATAATAATGATAAGAAAATAAAAAAGGACTCGACTGACGAGCAAACTGATAATTTTGCAATATGACTCTACTGACGAGAAAATTAAATCTATTAATATATTAAATAAAATGTTAGCGTAAAAGGGACTCTACTGACGAACAAATTAACTAAAAAAAATTCCATTATCTTACCCCTAAATTGGAAAAATGCTCGCGTAAAGTCACATTCTAAACGCGCTTGCGAATATATTTGTACCAGGTCGTCATTCAGACTGTGCTTAGGGTGATTTTTCATTTTTTATTCCATGAGAAAGACTTATTTAAACGGAGCATGGCAGAATCAATGTTAATAGTTCGGACTAACAATAGCATAAATCTAAGAACCGACACAAATATTTTACATGACACTTATATAAACATCATTAATAATTTATAATTTTTTCATTTATCTTATTCTTTTCAATAAATTAATTTGTTTTTTCATTTTTATCGATTTTTGTATGCGATAGCACTCCTTTTGTTTACATTATAATGATACCCATTCTGTCTCCATCTAGATAAGTACTTCAAATTTGTTTAGAATATTTCTGTAAGTGTTATATGTTTCTTTAGTACTGTGTCAAGCTTTGCAAGGAATAGTTGGTGTTTTTTGTATATCAAAAAATTAAATGAAATTTAAATAAATTATTAAAGAATGTGTAGTATATAAGTAACTGTTTTTGAAATTACACTGAAGATGAGACACACCATGGTCTCGAAACGTCAGTAATCATGAAATAAAGTTGTGTTAAACAAATCTGAGTGCTGTTTTGTTCATATTAAACAATTAATATATATATATATATATATATATATATATATATATATATATATATATATATATATATATGAATGGTAGAGTCTTGGATTTGTGTATATTTTGTAGAGTTTCGAACAAGAATCCAAAAATAATGCAAAATAAAAAAACAAGAAAAGTTTTTAATAAACAATTTCTTTATTTAATTATTTGTTTACTGTCAACGTTTCGGAACTAGGTACGTTCCATCTTCAGGACATCTGTCAAGAAACATGATCTTGATGAGATTTAAGCAAACAATATGTTTAGGAATAGAAAATAGATTTTTCTTAAATAATAAATTAATTGTAACAAATAATAATGTACAGAAATATGATAATATGATTAAAATGAAAATGATAAAAATAAATGAGTGGATTATCAGAACAGGATATTAAAAATGATAGAAATTTTTTGAAAGTTATGGAAAATTTTTTTAAGAAAGGATTAATGATAAAATTGAATTAATTACCTGTATGTTTGAATATCCGTTAGCACTTTTTCACTAAACAAGAATTTGTTACAATTGATTTATTATTTGTTACAATTAATTTATTATTTAAGAAAAATCTATTTTCTATTCCTAAACATATTGTTTGCTTAAATCTCATCAAGATCATGTTTCTTGACAGATGTCCTGAAGATGGAACGTACCTAGTTCCGAAACGTTGAAATAATTAAATAAAAAATTGTTTATTAAAAACTTTTCTCGTTTTTTATTTTGTATTATTTTTGGATTCTTGTTCGAAACTCTACAAAATATATATATATATATATATATATATATATATATATATATATGAGTTTGTTTTTCATACCTTTTAAGATAATTGCAAAGAACAACTTTTAGACGTTTTTGAACAGATGTAGAGCCAAAATAAATAATGATACATTGAAATGTTGTAAGTACAAAGTTTTTAGAATTTTATAAGCTATAATTTTTGTATAATAATATTTTTGCGTAAAGTTAATAATTTTCAAAATATTTTGCAAAAACTAAACATTTGACCCCAAGGACCTAATATAAGGCCAGTTCATTTTATATAGGAAAATAAAAACTTTGTTTTCGAAATCTATTTTTCATATAAGGCTATAATTTGAGTATATTAAATCCTTGGAACTGTCTTTAAAAGTGTGAGAATACAATGTCACTTTACAGTAGTTATAACCTATTTTAAATGTCAGTATTTTAAACAGACAATAAGACATGCTAAAATAATTAGTTGTACGGAACCCCAATGGGTTTTTGGGTCCGTAGGTATGATATTTGGATAAAGCTCGTCGAGACCTTTCATTTGATACCCAACATGCCTATATTTGAAGTAAAACTTGTAAACGTATGCCTGAACACCTGTTCTGCAACCCAATGTTTTACTTTTTATTAAATCTCTTGTAACTTTTGAACGGTTTGACCAAAATGCATGAAATATTCGGCAAATTTGTGCTAAATTTAGAGATCTATAATATTGTATAAAATAGTAAAAACCTTGGAGCAACTTTGTATATTTCAACTAACAAAAATTGACTTTGGAAAGTAAAAAAATATTGTGTACGGAACCCTATAGGTTTGTTAAGTCTGTTATTTTAATATATAGATACAGCTCGTCAAGGCGTTTCATTTGATACCCAACATGCCTATATTTGAAGTAAAACTTCTTAACTCATTTTGAACTCGCTGTACTACTTATAGTACGGCAAGTCGTTCGGGCTCTTTACGAAATCGTTTATAACTTCTAAAGCATTCGACTTATATGAATGATGTCTTCGGCAAATTTGTTTAGAATTAAATTATCTTTAATATTGCTGAACATTCGAAACACCTACAGCAACTCTGTATACTTCAAATACGCAATAAAATTTAAATAAAATATCTAGTAGGCACCAACCAGAGTGAATCATGGACCTGCCTTTGATGGAAAAACACATCGTTAATAATATATTTGTATTGTACTCGTTGAGACCTTTCATTTGATACCCCACATGACTATATTTGAAGTAAAGCTTCTAAACTCACACCCGACCGCAAATGCGGCAACCCATTGGTCCTTAACAGTTACGGCACTTTTTATTATGTTCGTAACTTTTGAACTGTTCGTCCAATCAAAACGTAACATTCAGCAAATTTGTTCGAAATTAAATTATCTATAAATTGTTCTAACACCTAAAATACCTACAGCAACTTTCTATACCCTAAAATGTAAAATGAATGTTTTTTCTGGCAAAGAATTATGTTTGCTCGTTAGTAGAATCACTTTTTCTGCTTTAGTTTTTGCATCTGAAGACGTATATAAGTGAGAACATTTTACTTCAAATATAGGCATGTCGGGTATCAAATGAAAGGTCTCGACGAGCACTATCCAAATATCCTAGAAACAAACCAATGAGGTGCCGTATTTCATAAACATCTCTCATGCGCAACTACTTTTTGGTTTTCAGATTTAACTGAGCTGCTGTAACGCTTTGAAGTATTGAACGATTTTGTATATAATTAAATTTTGTAAAATGTTGTCAAATATTTCACTGCTCTACGACAAACCGTTTAAAAGTTACAAGAGATTTAATAAAAAGTAAACCAATGGGTTGCAGAGCACGAGAACAGACATAAGTCAGAAAGTTTTACTTTTAATATAGACATGTGGGGTATCAAATGAAAGGTCTAGACGAGCACTATACAAATATCTTATTCTAACAGGGTGATAATATCAATTTTTGCCATTTTAATTATATATATATATATATATATATATATATATATATATATATATATATATATATATATATATATATATATTTCAAAGTAACTAGCAGCCCATTCGTCGAAATAAAAAAGGTATAAAGTATAAAAACTTTTATTTATACGTTTCGACACAAGATGCGTGTCATCATTCAGCAACTACAACTTTTAGTCAAATTAGTTTTCAAATCTTTTAATTATACATAATTTTTTCTAAAAAAATGTTTTTCTCTAATATGTTATTAAGTTTAATTTTTTAAAAATAAATTTTTGTTGAGTGTTTTTGTCCTGTGGTGTGTATAATGTTTCTCTATGTTATAATTAATCTATATTGTTGTTTATATTAGTTAATAAAATTTTCAAATTGTTGTAGTTGCTGAATGATGACACGCATCTTGTGTCGAAACGTATAAATAAAAGTTTTTATACTTTATACCTTTTTTATTTCGACGAATGGGCTGCTAGTTACTTTGAAATATGTTTCAACGTCGAAAAAACTATCAAGATATATATATATATATATATATATATATATATATATGTATATATATATATATATATACGCATATATAATTTCCAGCTCCTTCGCGGAGATAAATTAATCGCAGGATTAATGTTATCCTTTCTCCTGCAGAGGACAGTACAGTAGAACCTCCTTATTCGCGGGGGATGCGTTCCGTAAAAATGCCGCGAATAAAGAATCCGCAAATACAGGATGGCATTTTATATGGGATTACGGAAATACGTTCCAAGATGACAAATAATCCGCAAATAATGAAAAATCCGCAAATACAGGATGGCATTTTATATGGGATTATAGGGTATACGTTCCAAGGTGTCAAAATAATGAAAAGTACATACATAAAAAACTATATTTTTATTTATATTTATAAATGCATTAGATTAATTACTTTATATATTTGATTAATTATATTATATATTAAACATTTTGATCATTTTTGTTCAGAAATAGGCAAATATTTGAAAAACTTTGTAATTTTTTCTTGCTTGGTAGTTTTCAAGAGTTTCTCCAATTCAGATTGATAAACGGCAGTCACATCTGCAATTTGCCTCTTAAAGAGAATACTTCTACGAATGAGAAAAATTAAAGAAAAAAGCATGCATAGCGGCATTTACCATAGAAACGAACAATATTAAAGCATACATATATGATTCATTCATTCCCTGTTTGCTTAATTGATCAAAAACGCTGATAACGGAGAGGACGGCGAACGCAACGCAATTATATAGGTCAAAAAGACGGCATTTACAGAGGATATTGGATTTCATATACACTGGAATCCGTGAATAACGAAATTTTTAGCCGCGAAGAAAGAAATCGGGTCGCAATTTTTTTGGCCGTGAATAGCGAAAACGCGAATGAAGGAGCCGCGAATAAGGAGGTTCTACTGTATACGCAAATGTCTGTTTAGCATATTCCGGGCGTTATTCCCCCGGACTAATTACCCGAAATGCTTCTTAATTAAAGAAAAGGTCCTTTCTACTTCTTTAGACAATTGTAGACTTGAAATAATCTTAGACGAAGATAATTAGATAAAGGACTCTACTGACGAGCGAAATAAACTTATTGATATTGCATTTTGGTATGTAGTTGATTGATAAACAATTCATAACTTTTTATTTTCTTTCGTAACTAGGTGTGTATATATTTTTTAAATTTAAAAAAGGCTTCAAAGTACCCCGTACCAAAATGTTAAACCCCTACCTTCAATACTTTGCAAAAACGAGCCCTCTAAAATCAACCCTTCTAATTTATTTACTACGTCACTGTTTCGATTGTTTGCTCAAACGGAAACTTCCGCTCGTCAGTAAAGTTTTTTTTTAAATAATTTTTATTACTTTGCTCGTCAGTAGAGTCCTTTTTTCTATTTTTTTTAAATCATAACATAATTTGCTCGTCAGTAGAGTTCTTTATTTAAAACTAGCTGGCCCGACAGACTTCGTCCTGTCAAAAAAAATCTACCAAATCGGTTCTGATTGCTCTGTTGATCTTTTAAGGTTCTGTCCAAAGCCTTAAAAGATTTTGTATGTGCCATCGTGCATTCAGCCCAAACAATCAATTGATATTGCTGCAAAACCTTAGCCATTGCAGAATTCTTTGAAATGTTGCAAGTTGGAGTTTCATTGCTTTGCATATTTAATGGCAATTTTAGTGCTGAATGGGCTGTTTGACCACCTTCGATTCCACCTTCGTGCTTCGATTCCCGATGAAGCAAGTGCAAGTGCAATTTTGTTTTGTGAGCGAATTGTTCCTAATATTAATAAAATCAAAAAAGTTTTTCTTGTACCACTAGGCGCATCTAAGAAGTAAATCCCCCCAGTTCCATCATTTGTTACTTTCATAAGAATATCAAATACATACCTATGTTGTTCATTCAACAGTGGAAGATTTGTTTCGATTAATTCTTTCAAATTGTTGAGATCGTACAGTTTTTCTCGATGCAACTCTTGGTTAAAAGCATCATGCATTGGACAATTAGGCGCGACCAGGCCTAATTGTAAGTGAATTAATACTTTGTTTGACATCATCGAGCACATGTCTTCATTTGAAATCAATGCTTCGTTGTAAATTTCTTTACTGATTTGCATATTTGGATTTCCCATTCTATTCTGTATTAGACACAAAATATCATCACACATATAATCTTTGTACTTGATCCACAAATCAATTGGGTTTGATGGAAAGCCTGTGGATATGATTATAGAAAACAATGTTTGTATTTGATGAGCGTGTGAAGATATTACAGCATCACTGAGAATTTGATCCCAATGAGCGTCATTTTCTAGCAATTGTAAACGTTGAGGGGCTTCTCTGTAGGATCCACACAATTCACCATCAACAGTTCGTAAATGTTGCAATGATGTTTGGCAAGGTACATTGACTAATAGCAGTCGTAAATAAAAACATTCACCGTGGCTTGGATGTACTGAATAAATTCGATCAATCGCACAAAACAAAAGCACACTCAGTAGAGTATAACAGAAAATGCAAGAAAAACACCACCGGCAAAGGCGGCAAATGGACATTGATATTGATTGTTTTAATCTTATATGACTTGAAGTCAAATTCTTTAAAGCCATATCAATTTTATCGCCTGCCAAAAGTAAAACAAAAAAAATAATATCGAGAAGCCGACTACGATTATTTGTATTAGTTAGAAAAGAGCTGTTTTTAAGGGTTTCCCGACGATTATTCGAATTTTTCTCGCCGTAAGAACCATCCTTGGACTTCAACGAACATTTTAAAAAAAGAATTGGCCAAATTGGTTCAGGCGTTGTTGAGTTATGCGCTTACCAACACATTTTGCGATCCATTTTTATATACAAGATTTTATTTTGCTTGTCAGTAGAGTCCCTTTTTCAAAAGACATTTTTATTAACTTTTATTAACTTTTAAAAAATAATTTTTAATACTTTGTTAGAGTCGTGAAGTCCTTTTTTAAAAAATAATTTTTATCAGTTTGCTCGTCAGTAGAGTCCCTTTTTCGCTTAATATCACCGTCAAATTATATTTGCTTGTCAGTAGAGACTTTAAAAAAAATAATAGTGAGAAATTTTGCACGTCAGTAGAGTAGTTTTTTGCATCAAAATTTTGGTCAGAATCAATTTGCTCGTCAGTAGAGTCCCTTCGGCACTTAATATCAATGTCAAATAAAATTTGTTTGTTAGTAGAGTCCCTTTCTTAAAAGACACTTTTTTATATTCTTATTATTAACATTTTTGCTTGTCAGTAGAGTCCCTCTTTTAAAAAATAATTTTTATTACTTTGCTAGTCTTTATTTTTAAATAATTTTTATCTTCTATGTCAAATTTAATGTTTGCTCGTCAGTAGAGTCCCTTTTTCTAATTATTTTTTAAAATTATAATTCAATTTGGTCGTCGGTAGAATCCCTTCTTTACCTTCTCTATAAAATCAACGTTTGTTCGTCAGTAGAGTCCCTTTCCTGTTTTTTTTTAAAACAAAGCCGAATTTGCTCTCTCTCCCCACCTCTCTCACCCCTACAACCCCTTCTAACCCTCACCTAAAATATTCTCAACAAAATGACTACACGTAATCTGATTTGGCTATTTTTTTATTAATACCTTTATCAAATTCATTTCGCTCGTCAGTAGAGTCTCTTTCCAATTAATTTCTTTACTAACTCGTCAGTAGAATTTTTTCTCATAACATTTTTAATGAGTTCTAATTTTAATTTACTCGTCAGTAGAATTCTTTATTTCTCTAAAATTCTACATTTCTCGTCAGTAGAGTTCCTTCTCTAATTAACATCCTCGTTGAAATCAATTTGTTCGTCAGTAGAGTCCCTTCTTTAATCAGAATCTTTGATAAATTTAATTTGTTCGTCAGTAGTGTCTGTTTGTCACTTAATATACCTGTCAAAATTAATTTGCTTGTCAGTAGAGTCCCTTATTTCCTTAATTCTGAATTGCACCTTAATAGAGTCTTACTCTCAAACCTCACCTAAAATATTCTCAACAAAATGCCCACACGTAATCTGACTGGGCAGGAACGAGAATCCGGGGAACGTCATCGGCTTGTTCTTTAAATGTTTGAACTGATTCGAATAGAAGTAGTCGTCGGCGGACTCTTCCGAACCATCTTCGGCTCCCATTTGTTCCTCTTCGGCCTCTTCGGCTTCGCCTTCGGCCTCTTCGGTGTGTTTCGGCAGTTTTGTGCTGGTGAGTTGCATGAGGTAGTGTTTTATTAGGTCTATGCCCGGTGCTTCTCCTGGATGATAAAGGGTGATAAAGGATGATAAAGGATAGTGGGTTAAGTGGGTAAGGTGATGGGTTAAGTGGGTAAGGTGATGGGTGGTTAAATGGTTAAGTGGGTAAGGTGATGGGTGGTTAAATGGTTAAGTGGGTAAGGTGATGGGTGGTGTAGGGGGTTGGTGGGTTGGTTTTTAAGTGGTTTGTTGACTCGAAAGTAGATATAATTGGTGACTCAGGTTTTTAGGTAAATGGAGCAAAAATCAAGACTTATTAGTAAGTAGTAAGTAGACTACAAATTTAGAGCCAATGTCAAATTTGATGATTACAAATTGATTTAATTCGATTTTTATAATTTGGTTCTAGTATAATTTTTTTTAATAACTTAAAAGAGGTTGGTGTCTTAAGAAAATTATTTGATGTTCATAAGTAGAGTCCTTTTTCTCATAATGCTCTTGTAGGTACAATATTTTTTCGAGTCAAAATTTAATTTGCTCGTCAGTAGAGTCCCTTTTTACATCAATAATTTTTGTCTTATCATTTCTATTAATATTAAAGTCAGTAAAGTCTTTTTTCAATATTTTTTGTTTATTTTCTTTGTACCTCAGAAGAGTTCCTTTCTCTAAAAATTTGTTTGTTAGTAGAGTCCATTTTCTCAAAAAAAGCTCATCAGTAGAGTCCTTCTTCTGTTAAAATTTTGGTTTGTTCGTCAGTAGAGTCCCTTTTTAATTGACATTTTCACTTGCTCGTCAGTAGAGTCCACTTCTTAAAAAAAAAAATTGCTTGTCAGTAGAGTCCCTTTTTATCTTTTAGATGAAATTAATTTTGCTTGTCAGTAGAGTCCTTTGTTTAAATATTTGTAAATTTTAATTTGCCCGTCAGTAGAGTATCTTTTTATTTTAATTTTAGTTTGCTCGTCAGTGAAATACTCTTTTCCTATTAATATTTTAATTTGCTCGTCAGTAGAGTCCTTTTTTCTATTGAAACTTTGGTTTTCTCGTCAGTAGAGTCCTTTCTTTACAAACATTTTCTATTATAATTTTTGGTCGTCAGTAGAGTCCCTTTTCCAAAATTGGAAATTTTAAACTTGCTTGTCAGTAGAGTTTCTTTTTTATCTAAATTTCTTTTGTACTAACCGGAATAGAGTTTTGCCAATTTCATCAAGAATTAATTACATTTTTCATTTTATTGTCTAAACATATGTATCATAGCGTAATAATATTCAACTTCATTTGCAAATATTTTACCTTACCATTACTAACTTAATATTATTCTATTATTTATTACTGCGTATGAGTTTAGGCAGTAAGTATTGTACGTAAAAGACTTTGCTTTCATGCCATGCTTACGCCAGTGATTTCCAACCTGTGGGGCGCGCCCCCCTGGGGGGGGCGCCATACCGTTCCAAGGGGGGCGCGAAGCTATTACAAAAATATTATTTTTAAATGCTGAGTAAGTGTCAGAAACAAATCAGAAAAATACTTAAAGTACTTCTAAGAGTGTTTAAGCTCAAAAAAGAAATTGCTATATTTCTTGCTGATAACAAAAGAGACGGAGCAATCTTGTTTTAGGACACAAAGTTCCTCGCAAATTTGCGTATTTAGTTGATATTTTTCAAAGACTTAGCGATTTAAATAAATCAATGCAAGGATCGCCAATTCGTGCTTATGTTCAGAAAGACAAGATTACGACTTTTATGAAAAAATTAGAACTGTGTATAGCTAGTATCAAATAACTTTATAACTTTAACATGGTCCCACTTTTAAAATTACTTGTGTTACTGATGAAATAAAAGTAAATAAAGATCTTATTATTATATCAGTCATATGACTAGTCTACGAAACCAATTTTCGCATTACTTTATCTAATTACGTCCAAATACGAATGGATTAGAAATCCATTTGTCATTGAGAAACATGATGATTTTGGTCATTCAAAAGCAGAGCAGAAAATGATAATTAATTTATCTAGTAATAGCACATTGAAGCAGATGTTTCAGGACGAAAATATATTGTTAAGTTTTGGTTACCAGTAAAGAACGATTTTGCTACTTTGGCAAATAATGCTTTAGAAATTTTATTACCATTTGTGAGATCTTACTTATGTGAAACAGAAAATTTTTATAATAAATCGTTACGTTTGTATGTATATTTTTTATAATACTGTGTATTATATGGCATAATTTCAGTTATGTTAAGTATATTTAAATTAAATTGTTAGAAAAATAAGAAGGGGGGGCGCAATATTTTTTTCATTCGCTTACGCATTCGCACCGGTGTAACTTAGCCCGAAATCCTATCCGCCGAAAGTGTTTATGTTTCATGCGATAAAGGGCTTACGATGGCCCGTTATTAAGATATGTTTGGTTTAAATGTGATAAGTATAGATGAATCATTAATTGTATATATAATAAATTAAACGCCTTCCTGAGTATACGTCAAGAGAAATGTTATTGTTATATGTTCATGTTATTTTTAATAGGAATCAATCAATAACTAATAGTCTTCGAGTGTTTTATCTATAAACATTCAAAGACAAATAATTTTACATTTGCTCGTACGAGGACAATTAAAGGCAAACACAATAATTTAATAGAATCAAAAGAATTATTAAATTGGTATAATCTAAATACAAACCAGTGGATTTTTATTTTTCATTTATATTGCACGTTCGACGCCGTATAACGGCTGCATATTATGGAGAATATAAAGTTTTCAACTTTTCAAATGGCAATATCTGGGAAACGGTGATTCTAACGAAAAAGTGTAAAAACACAGTTTGGTGGAGAATGTTATAATAAACAAATCTATCCATAGTTTTCGCGAAAAATTCGAAAAACTAGAATTTTGCACCTTTGACCTTGAATAAAAAAAAATCGCAGATGTCGGATCGATGGGGTCTTTTGACATTTTATTTATAATGGCCTATTTAACACCTATACCAATTTTCAGCTCTATGCGAATTGTTCCTAAGTCAAAACTTAATTTGACTGGTCTATAAACATTTATACAATATACTATAATCTAAACAAAGTCGAGAACAATAAGCGTTTACTAAGAAAGTACTTGATATCATAAAACTGATATCGCTGCTGATTGAATGGAACCTTTGTTGATGCAAGGCCAAAACTTTTATCACAAAACCACAAACAAGCACAATATATTATAAGTCTGTTGGAAATATATTAATTTAAATCACAGTCTCATTATAATTAGTTTTTTATGAAAAGGGAAAACTTTATTTTAAAAACACTTGACAGTTGACAGTTAAGGTAAATAACTAACTGTCAAATTTTCTTTTTTAAGTCGGATGACACTTTTATGCAACTTGTCTTAAGGCATAATGTCACTTACAACTAGTTTATTTAAAACACCAGTAATTATCTATACATTAACATTGTTATTCTAGGTTTTTAGTTAAATAAAAATCATTTTTACAATTCGATTATTAAAATGGCGGAAAATTGTAATATTTTTTGACGTTGAGTGTACACACTACTTGCCATTACGGCAAATTCAAAACTACAAATTTAAACACTTAATTTACACTTCAAAACGCATAAAAACTATCTATTATCATTAAAAATCAATATTATATAAACAAAATATATGTCTTTTATCATTAAATCTATTTATAATTCTTTTATTCAATTTATTTATCGAGATGATCTATCTATGTTCGTCGCTCGTCGTTCGTGTTCGTACAGATTCGTTTCGTTCTTTTGCAAAATGGTTGCCGGTTCATGAACGTGCTCCTTACGTTGTGTTATAATATTTTAAATAATTTAGTAAATACATTGCAACAATATTTAAAATATATATCAAAGTGTTTATTAACTGTTGGAGAATATAAATATTAATGTCGATGCCACGGGTGGTGAATATTTATAGTGTTTTTGGACGCGAAAAGTTTTGCTATCGGTCTCGTGTATGGCGGTGTCGTTAATCGGTAAGTAGTAAAAGAATTTATTTCTAATATTGTTTAATGAATATATAATGGAGACTAACAAGTATTGTTTATTAATAATGAAATACAACTTTGTGTGTAACGTCCGAATAATTTTGATATTTACGATAAGTTTTTGTCTTTGTGGATGCCGCACATGCAAGAGAACAGGGTTATGTATTTCACGTTTTTAAAAAACGCATTTATTTTTGTATGAGTTACTTATGTATATTTGTTTAAATATTTAAATTGTGTAAGTAAAGAAATGTTTTGTACGTTTTTTTTGCATAATGTCCGTAAAATTTGACAAAAACCGTAAATTTTTGCCCAGCCGCCATTTTGTACAAGAACAAGGCTGTGTATTTTTTTTTTTTTGCAAGAAAATTATTTTATAAAACAAAAATTTAACATTTAATTATTGTACAAGTTCCAAAAATTTATTAGTCAACATTGTTTTTGCAAATATAACTATGTATGGTATAATAATGTTTTAAATGCACAGTTTTTTTTTACATTTCACTCCTGCAGCGACAGCTTGGTATCAAGCAGCAGTAACAAATACTAAGACTAATTTATTTATTTAATGTAATGAAAATTACGAGAGTTTTATATACATACATAATATTATAATTTAAAAATTATGAAAATGTCCAGCCAAGTTTCAATCTTTATTCATGCCTTGGACAGTTTGATGTCAAGCAGATGTAAAAAAATACCTAAATTTATTTTTTTATTTCATATAACAATTACAAGAATTTTATATACATGCGCTAATTCAAAAAATTATCATTTCCAGTCCGAAGTTCCAAATTCGACACACGTTTTAGACAGCCTGATATCAAGCAAACAAAACAAACAGGTAACAAAAATTAAAACTAACTGATTTATTTAATACAATAAGAATTAGAATAACTTCATACACATTAACTAATGCAAAAATTATAAAAATGTTTAGTCAGAAGTTTCAAATTCAATACATGCCTAGGACAGCTTGATATCAAGCAAAAGTAAAAAAAATACCTAAATTTATTTATTTATTTAATATAAGAATTACAAGAATTTAAATTCTAAATACATGCACTAATTAAAAACATTTCCAGTCAGAAGTTCCAAATTCGACAAACGTTTTAGACAGCCTGATATCAAGCAACAATAACTAATACTAAAGTTAATTTATTTATTTAACATAATAAGAATTACAATTATACGAATGCACTGATTTCAAAAATTATAAGTTATTGAGCCAGAAGTTTCACATTCGATACACGTATTAGACAGCCTGATATCAAGCAGTGGTAACAAAAATTACAACTAATTTATTTAGTTAATCTAATAAAAATTACGAGAATTTTGCAGTGAATAATGCACTGATTCAAAATATATAAAAGTTATCGAGTCAGAAGTTTCAGATTCGATACATGCCTCGGACAGCTTGATGTCAAGCAGTAGTAACAATTACTAAAACCAATTTATTTGATGTAATAAGAATTACAGAGTTTTATTCACGTGCACTGATTCAACATCTTGATATCAAGCTGTCCGAGTAGTAACTAATACTAAAGTTAATTTATTTATTTAACATAATAAGAATTACAATTATACGAATGCACTGATTTAAAAAATCATAGAAGTTTACATGTCAGTAGTTTCAAATTTGATACTCCATAGATAAACAAGTGATACTCATTCGGACAGCCTGACATCAAGCAGCATGAATAAACATTAAAACTTATTTATTTTATTTATTTTATACACATGGTTAATTCAAGAAATTATAGTATGTCTTCAATCCAAATTTCCAAATTCAATACGGGCAGCTTGAAATCAAGCAGCAGTAACAAATACATAAGATATTTTTTTACCATAATAAGAATTACAATTTAGTGTTTTATACACATGCATTAATTTAAAAAAAAAAATGAAAGGCTTACAATTTTATGTTTCAAATTTGATGAGCGTCTCGGACAGCTTGATATCAAGCAGCAGTAACAAATACTCGAGCTAATTTTTTTATTTACCATAATAAGAATTACAAGAGTTTTATATACATGCACCAATTAAAAAAAATCAATTAGAGTTTTCAAATTCGATACACATCCCGGAGAGCCTGAACCAAATTATTTAATTGAACTAATTCAAAAAATTCTGCAGGTCCGTTTGTACTACAATTTCGTAATTTGCACACATTTATCCTGGATGTGTTTATTACAATAGCAAATACTAAAATTGTTGAGTATTTTTATAAAATTCTAAATGCAAATGAATTATGCAAAATGCGCTCTCGAATGTATTATATTATACACACAAAAATTTAAAGAAATTTAATGAAAAAAATGGCGAACAAATAAAATAAAATAATGAACCAAAAGTTTGATCATAAAATTATTTAGTTAGATATGTATTAGAATATGTGCTGAGTGATGGCACACATACAGTGCCGAAACGTACGTAATAAATAGTTAATTAACTTCCCGTAGGGTAAGTTATAGTAATGGGCCGAAAATCGAAAATGAAATCGAAATTTTTGCATTTCTCGACGTTTTGAAGGTTTCTGAACATTTTGGCATACCTCAGAAAAAATGGATGTGTGTGTGTGTGTGTGTGTTTTGTATGTCCGCTTTTTTTCGGGCGCACGGATCAACCGATTTGAATGGTTTAAAAAACATTCGATTCCTATTGATAGGGAGATGTGCTGATTAGTTTTTGGCAAAGGCAGGTCCAGCCGTTACGGAGATATGGAGCAAAGAGTGCAGAAAATAGAAAGCGAGTTTTTGAGAGAACGGATCACCCGATTTGAATGGTTTAGAAAACATTCGATTCGTATTGATAGGAAGATGTGCTGATTAGTTTTTGGCAAAGGTAGGCCCAGCGGTTTCGAAGATACAGAGCTAAATGTTAAAAAAATGGCAGTTTTTGAGAGAACTAAGCGTCCGATTTAAATGATTCAAAGAACTTTCTGCATGTTTCAACAAAATAATTGATTTTGGAAAAAAAAAATTTTGTTTCGAATTTTTTTTTCAAAAATTTTTTTTTGTAATTTTGGATTAAAAATTCAAAAAATCACCCAGGCTAAGCACAGTCTAAGCGCCACTCTGGTACAAATGTTTACCCGAGTGCGTTTAGACTGTTTATGTACTGGAGCACTTTTCCAATTTTGTGAAAATTATTGAAAAATGTGAAAATGCCGCCAAGCTGAGCACAGTATAAGTGAAAATGTCGCACAGAATTACTTGCAAATGCGCTTAGACTGTGACTATGCGGGAGCACTTTTTCAATTTTGTGTAAATTTGGCAGCTATTTTTTTTTTTGAAATTTGATTCGAAATGAAATTACGATTGTTAATGTTCTGGAGATGATAAATTAATTTATTTATAATTAACTTTCCGTAAGGTAAGTCGTAGTAATCGCAAAAAAATCGAAAATGAAAATTTTTATATATCTTTACGTTTCAAAGGTTTCTGAATATGTTGGCATACCTTAGAGAAAATTGATGTATGTGTGTGTGTGTGTGTGTGTGTGCGTGCATGTGTGTGTGTTCGGATATAAATTTTCGTCGACGATTTCGGGAACACGGATGAAGCAATTTGAATAATTCAAAAAACATTCGATTCGTATTAATAAGGAGACGTGCTGATTAGTTTTTATCAAAGGCAGGTCTAGCTGTTCGAAGATATGGGGCAAAAAGGGCCAAAAACGGTAACTCAGTTTTTAAGAGAACGGAGCGTCCGACTTGTATAATTCAAATAACATTTTACTTGTATTGACAAGATGAAGAATTGTTCAAATTTCCATGAAGATAGGTCTAGCGGTTTCGGAGATCTAGTAAAAAAAAAAAAAAATAATAACATTTGGCGGTCAACAATAATCATTAGTCATTAGACATTAGACATGTGCACATTAAATTATCAGATATTTTATAGAGATTTTAACAATAAGTATAAGTTTTGTTAACATACCTATCGGTTCCGTACCAGTGTCTATCCGTTAGACGACGACGCGGCGCTTACGCGCTTCGATATTTAGTCTCTATGCATTTAAAGCAGTACGATTGCTTTGAAAAAAAGTTCAGAATTTCCAAAATATTTCAAAATAAATTTTTCAACAAAAAGTAAGTTTTTTTCAAAAATTTATAGTTTCTCAAAAATCTATTTTTTCAGAGTAAATATTTTCCAAAAATGTTAATCTTTTCAAAAAAAAATAATTTTTGGTACGGGAAGTTTCAGCAATTTGCCTTAAGGCACGATGCCATGCGCCCCACTAGTTATTTTTTATTTTGATAAAAAGCAATAAAATAAGATAATGAACCAAAAGTTTGATCATAAAATAATGAACTAAATATTAGAATATGAGCTGAGTGATGGCACGCATACAGTGCCGAAACGTACATAATAAATATTTATTTTTTATTTTAAATATTTGGCTGCTTTTTTTTCAAATTTTTGAAGTAAAACTTCTTTAGGCGCGACTAGAAGTTATTAAATTGAAAAATATTTTTTAGGCAAGACAGATATTACAACTGTTTAAAGAATGAGATTGTATCGCCAGCGAAAAAGTAAAAAAAAAATACATGCAGTCAACGAATGTATGTTAATTTTGATTACATGAAGTTCTTCAAACACAATTATTACATGCTGAGTGCGAAAACAATATTTGTTTAGGCGTTGTTTAACATGATCCACTATTATAGAATTTATTAATCGGCAATTACTTCATTGCTGTAATAAATGTTCATTTCTAATGCTAATTCTAATGCTAATTACAATGGCAAACCGATCATGTCATATTTGAAGTATGACTTTAATTACATTATTGTTTTTAAATATTATACATATTTTTAATGCAATCATAAATATGTAATTTATAATTTATCATTATATAAATGTGTATAATGGTTGACAGTGACATTAATAAATGTGTGCATCACGAGTGTTACCGTATCACTGATAAACATTATATTATTATCACTGATAAACATTATATTAATTCAAAATTGTTATATGATGTATTTATTTTTACTTAAATGCCTCTTATACAGTAGTAAATAAGTTTTACTTCAATCGCGTGTTAACTTTACTCTTTTTTTCAGATGTCTGTATAAGCTTGCTGGAGAAGTTGTATCTACATTACATATAATGTAACATAAATATTTTCATAACAATTAATGTAAATCAGAATTATAAAATTTTAACCAATTGATAAAGTCTTCATCTCGAAGAACTGCTTTGTTTAAAATTGACACGAGTGATCAACATTTTTTAAATATTATATAACAATTGGACATTATATTACAATGTCCAATTGTAAATTCGAAGACAACCTGGAAAACGCTTCAGGTGGTGAAGGAGTCTCCAGTTCTGGCACAGAAGTGACCGATGGCATAAAACAGATTCTGCTTAAGGCCTTTTGTGCATACGACCAGTTTCCTTATGATGATTTTTACAAGCCTTATTATATTCCACACTTGGACTACATCGGTGTTAGGTGTACTAATGATGATACATACTTAGGTAAGATGATAGATAGAAGTTTATCTAAATAGATAAATCATATACATATTTTAGTTATTAACATCATTGTTTTCTTGTAATTAACTGTTGAAAAAAAAAATAAGACAATTTTTATGGAACTTTTTTTGGCGATATATATTATACCATGGTCTTATAGAACTTACTGAAATATTACAGCCTTACAACAAGTAGTTAATTTTAAAAATTCATCAAAGTTTGAGAAAATGAGTAGTTTTTAACAATAGAGTACTTTGTCTTAATGAAACCATTAAGATCAATAGCCATATAAATAAACCATTAAAGTCTTACGGATACTGATTCAATTATCAAAATCATTGATTTTTGAAAATTTGCTTTTAGAAAATACTTCGAGTTAACGTGTCCGTTCGTTTTTAATTATGTGTAATAAATCCACTCGGAATTCTTTTAATCACTCATAAGTTAATTCATATTTTTTATTGATTAAATCGATTATTTACACATATCGGGAAGTTCATGTAACTTGCCTCAAGGCTAAATACCAATACCAACTATTTTATTTTATTAACAGTTGTTAATTTTTTTTAAATAGATAAATCTAGATTCTTATTGATCAATTATTTACACATATTTTATTAATTTTGTTCTTTTTCAGCCGAAATCTGGAGAGATTTTGAAAACAATGGAAAAACTGTCGATATTGATGATTCGACGTCGCCAAATCCGACGACAAATTTGGCTCAATCATCCACACATTTTTGTGATAAATATTTTGCAAATGAAATGCGCAAAAATTTGTCAATGAGTGAGCAGCTAACGATGCCCAAAAAGGTATACATATTCATGATATATATATATATATACATATTAGGTGGAGCGAATTGCAGCTCCAATGTACAAAATGCAACAACGCAAAAAGCTGTTCGCTTCATACAGGGCAATAAAAAATATTTACCCGAAATATTAGGTATAATAGTTAGTACAACTTTAAGCGTCACCAAGAAAACACATGAAAAGTACCCGCTTGACGAGCGAAAGCAGTCATAATTCTTTTAAGTTTGTTATTATAATTAACCGCCCGACTCGCGAAACCAGTCAAAGTTAAACTAAAATACTATTATAAATTCTTACTAATAAGTGAAATAAATTATTGAATTACAAAGTGTGTTTCAATATAAACCAAATATTACATTTATGGGAAATGTCCCATTAGGGTTTATACAAAAACCGACATTTCAAAAAACCGGTTTTCGGATTTTATTATTCTGTAATAACAAAAAATTATTCTCAAATTTATTGCGATTTAAAGCAGTTTTTGATTAAATTTATTTACTGGTAAATTTTATGGATAGTGAACAAAATTATTTTAATTTTAATTAGTAGAACAAAAAAATAATAGTTTATCTGGATTAAATAACTATGAAAATAATTATTTCTTTATTCATGCATCATTTTCACATATAAGAATGAAAATATTTTTGTGATAGTGGATGGATAGTGGTTTTGAATAAATAAAAATAATACATTTTTAAATAAAAAACATTTATTAAATTAAAAAAAAAAATTAAAATAATTGATACATGTTGAAACATACTTTTAATATCAATTTTAGCTTTAAAAACAATTAAGCTAAACCCTACTTATATTCTATTCTGGATAATGTTAATTAATTAATTTTAAAAATTCTAATTATTTTCTTGTTTAATAAAGTATGGTTTCAAAAAACTGAGAAAGTCTATCGATTTTTTACTTAGACGTGTTCTTTGTTTCTCGAAATTATAATTTTACTTTGACTGAACTAGGCTAAATTGTTTTTAAAGTCTGATGTAATAATTCTAAGTTTTTTGTTCTTTTATTTGTGGTTTTTAGGGCTGAAAACTCATATTTTTTAAGATTAAGTAAAGGAAGTTACTTCTTCAAGAAGACACACTGATTCAAATTAATATATACACTGGTATAAAAATCTAAATTAATATATACATTGGACAAAAGAAAACATAAAACCTTTCTGGGAACCATAGCAGACTGTGATAAGATTCAAAATCCTATTGAACCGATATGATTCCAAGAATCAAAACGCTTCTATATATCTTTTATATTTGGCTATATTTGTCATTTTACATTTATACAGTGAAAACCGACATTTTCTACTTAAAAAAAGGGTTTTCGAATTCCATAATTTTTGTCAAAAAAACGGTTTTTGAAAACCGACAAACCCTAATACATATATTATAAGGTAGAGTCGTATTGTAAATATTTTATAGAACATCGAACAAAGAATCCAACTAGTGGGGTGGGTGGCATCGTGCCTTAAGGCAAATTGCTGGAACTTCCCGTACCGTAACGAAATGTTCGATATTTATAAGAATTATATCAACTGAATTGCAGAGTTGAAATTATTAGTTTAAAGTATATTAGAACTATAGTCAGAATTAAAAATAAAATCTAAATTATTTTCGATATACAAAAAATTTAAAAAAAAAAAAAAAAAAAAAAAATGGTACAAAATTTTTTTTTCCCAAAATCAATTATTTTGTTAAGACAAGCAGAAAGTTCTTTGAATCAATTGAATCGGACGCTTAGTTCTCTCAAAATCTGCCATTTTTTGTACATTTAGCTCTGTATCTCCGAAATGGCTGGGCCTGCCTTTGCGAAAAACTAATAGCCCCTTCTCCCAATCATTACTAATTGAATGTTTTTTAGATCATTCAAATCGGATGCTCCGTTCTCTCAGAAACTCGATTTCTATTTTCTGCACTCTTTGCTCCTTATCTCCGTAACTGCTGGACCTGCCTCTGCCAAAAACTAATCAGCACATCTCCTTATTAATAGGAATCGAATGTTTTTTAAACTATTCAAATCGGTTGATCCGTACGCCCGAAAACGTGGGCGAAAATTTGTATCCATACATACATACACACACACACACACACACACATCCATTTATTCTGAGGTATGCCAAAACGTTCAGAAACCTTCAAAACGTCGAGAAATGTAAAAATTTTCAATTCCGATTTTCGGCCCATTACAATAACTTACCCTACGGGAAGTTAAAAAGAAAAAAAAAACTAATGAGGCGTATGGCATCGTGCCTTAAGGCAAATTGCTGGAACTTCCCGTACCAAAAATTATTTTTTTTAAGAAGATTAACATTTTTGAAAAAATTTTACTTTGAAAAAATTAGATTTTTGAGAAACTATACATTTTTGAAAAAAATTATTTTTTTGAAAAATAAATGTTTTCTTTCTTTTGAAATATTTTGGAAGTTCAGAACTTTTTTTTAAAGCAATCGTACTGCTTTAACTGCACAGAGACGTAATATCGAAGCGCGTAAGCGCCCCGTCGCCGTCTAACGGATGAACATTGATACGGAACCCATAGGAATGTAAACAAAATTTATACTTATTGTTAAAATCTCTATAAAATATCTGATAATTTGATGTACATATGTCTAATGATTATTTTTGACCGCCAGATGGCATTTTTTATTTTACTTTTTTCACTAGATCTCCGAAACCGCTAGGCTTGCCTTCATAAAAATCTGTTCTTCATCTTGACAATACAAGTAAAATGTTTTTTGAATTATTAAAATCGGACACTCCGTTCTCTTAAAATCCGAGTTACCGTTTTTGGCATTTTTTGCCCCTTAACTCCGAAACGGCTAGACCTGCCTTTGGCAAAAACTAATCAGCACGTCTCCTTATCAATACGAATCGAATGTTTTTTAAGTAATTCAAATCGCTTCATCCGTGTTCTCGAAATCGTCGACGAAAATTTGTATCCGCACACACAAACACAACACACATACATACATCAGTTTTTACTAAGGTATGCCAAAATGTTCCGAAACCTTTGAAACGTAAAGATATGCAAAAAATTTTATTCTCGAGTTTCGGCTCATTACTATAACTTACCCAATGGAAAGTTAATAAATTTATATATACGTTTATCGATTAACATTTTATTATTATATCTAGGAATGTGTATTTTGCAAAAACAATGGCACTCCAGCGGTCAACTACAAGACCCATTTTGTTAAGGATCTCGATGGTAGCGTAACATGCCCCGTGCTAAGGGCTTGCATCTGCCCCATATGCTCTGCTACAGGCGATATGGCGCACACTGCAAAATATTGCCCTCTAAAGCACCCAAGCTTTCGAGGGGCACCCAGGTCTCATCATGGCCAGAGGTAAAAGAAATATATATATATATATATATATATATATATATATATATATATATATATATATATATATTGAAGAGATATTAATTATGGGTTCTCTTCTTGATATGTAAAAACAAACACTTTTTAAGATTTATAGATTTTATTTTAAATTGTAACTTACATTATTGGGTGTTGATATTTTTAATCTGTACTTGTTGGCGGTTCAAACATAACTAACTCCCGCTCACTAATAATAATCAGTTTTTACCTGATTCGACCCTTATTGTCGGATAAGGGTCGATTTATAAAAGTTTTATATAAATGGTACCAACATACGAGATTTAATTACAAACATATTTTAATGAACATGTGTTAAACATAAAATATTATAATAAATACATAATAGTTCTTAACAATATATATATATACGAATATATATATATATATATATATATATATACGAATATATATATATATATATATATTAACAAAGTCTAATAATCGGGCATAACATCAATAAAAAACATGAATTTCTTTCAAAAATTTATTTTAAATCCATACGTTTCGGCTATAATCCTAGCCTTCATTCAGTGGAAACTAAAAATAAAATTAAAAACTAAAACAATTGAATTGGAGTGAAAAGAAAAAATAAAATAGTAATTAGTACTTACAATTAGTTGATCTTAGTGTTAATTTGGGAAACTTTAGTAATCCATGGTATTAGGATATGGTAATGCACTACACTATGTATTATAAACATTAACTTGAAATTACACAATATTTTTACAAAATACTGATTTGAAAAAATCACAAATGAATAGTGTGTTATTCGTAGACTGGTTGAAGATGTAATGGAGAAAGATATTTTTTTAAAAAATATTTTTACCAAGATTCTGCACATGTGTGGAACGAATTGTAAAACCTTTGTGCGAACGCTTTTATTGTTTTGTAAGAAATTTGGAAATGTTATCTAAATAGAAGAGATTTGTGTCGTACAGCGTGTTGAGTTCATTCCGTTTATTTATTGTCTTATTGTTATAAATAGTTAAAAAAGATCCCTCTATAATTCTTCGTTTAAATAAATTTTGTTCAAATTGTAGTACAGTCGGATTAGAAAAGTCCATATTGTGTTTTAAAGTGTATATATGGTCTGCAAGAACTGTTTTGAATTGTTTGGGGTTTTTTGAATTGTTTTTATGTTGTTGTAACCGTTTATTGAGGTTCTGGCTAGTTTCTCCTATGTAAATTAAATTACAGTCTAAACAATTAATTTGATAGACGAGATTTCTGAGTCGTTCAATATTAAATGGGGTTTTTGTCTTGGTAAAAATAGTGCTAGTAGTTGTACTAAAATTGGTTACAAGTCGAAGTCCAGATTTATAAAAAAGTTTTTTCCAAGGAACATACAATTCTTTAATGTATGGCAAACATATTACACCAGAATGAGTTTCTGAGTCAGGTAAATCGTTATGTACTGTGCAATTGTCCATTTTATTCAAAAGGTACGTTCGTCTGTTACTAGTTACGGAATTTATAAGTTTTAGGGGATAAGAGTTATCTGTTAAAATTTTTGTAATTAATTTGATGTTGTTGTCCCAAAATGTTTTGTCCGATAGAAGTATTGCGTGGTCCGTTAGATTTATTATAGTACCTATTTTCATTTTGAGTGGATGATAAGAAAAGTAATTAAGGTAGCGTCCGGAATTAGTCGGTTTTTGGTACCAATTTGTTATTAGTTTGTTATCTGTAGTACGTATAAGTTTTATGTCTAAGAAACTGATCGAGTTCATTGTCTCCAATTCCACTGTAAATTTTAATTTTTTATTGACGTTATTAAATTGATCAATTATCATAGTGACATCATCACTAGGGATACAAGTGATAATGTCATCTACATAACGGTAATAAAAAATATGTTTATTGTAATTTTTGAAAATTGTATTTTCAAGGAGTTGTAAGGATATTTCTGCTAGAGATGGACTTGCTGGGGACCCCATTGGCGCCCCAAAAATTTGATAATAGAAAAAGCCATTGAATTCAAAATAAGTATTAGAGACAATGAACTTGACGGTTTCCCTGAACCAGTGTAAAGATAAAGAAGTCAACGGGGAAATTTCATTCCATCGGATTGTTATTGCGTCTAAAATAAGGTCTAGGGGTACATTAGTAAAAAGTGAGACTACGTCTAAGCTAATTAGTTTGTAGTTGTCTGGTATATAATTTATCTTGTGTTTTAAGTCAGTAACGAGTTCATAAGAATTTTTTATGTAGTGTGGTGATTGTTTTGTTATTGTAGTTAAAATGTTACTTATGTATTTTGAGAGTTTATATAGGGGAGTATTAAACCACACTAACAATCACCACACTACATAAAAAATTCTTATGAACTCGTTACTGACTTAAAACACAAGATAAATTATATACCAGACAACTACAAACTAATTAGCTTAGACGTAGTCTCACTTTTTACTAATGTACCCCTAGACCTTATTTTAGACGCAATAACAATCCGATGGAATGAAATTTCCCCGTTGACTTCTTTATCTTTACACTGGTTCAGGGAAACCGTCAAGTTCATTGTCTCTAATACTTATTTTGAATTCAATGGCTTTTTCTATTATCAAATTTTTGGGGCGCCAATGGGGTCCCCAGCAAGTCCATCTCTAGCAGAAATATCCTTACAACTCCTTGAAAATACAATTTTCAAAAATTACAATAAACATATTTTTTATTACCGTTATGTAGATGACATTATCACTTGTATCCCTAGTGATGATGTCACTATGATAATTGATCAATTTAATAACGTCAATAAAAAATTAAAATTTACAGTGGAATTGGAGACAATGAACTCGATCAGTTTCTTAGACATAAAACTTATACGTACTACAGATAACAAACTAATAACAAATTGGTACCAAAAACCGACTAATTCCGGACGCTACCTTAATTACTTTTCTTATCATCCACTCAAAATGAAAATAGGTACTATAATAAATCTAACGGACCACGCAATACTTCTATCGGACAAAACATTTTGGGACAACAACATCAAATTAATTACAAAAATTTTAACAGATAACTCTTATCCCCTAAAACTTATAAATTCCGTAACTAGTAACAGACGAACGTACCTTTTGAATAAAATGGACAATTGCACAGTACATAACGATTTACCTGACTCAGAAACTCATTCTGGTGTAATATGTTTGCCATACATTAAAGAATTGTATGTTCCTTGGAAAAAACTTTTTTATAAATCTGGACTTCGACTTGTAACCAATTTTAGTACAACTACTAGCACTATTTTTACCAAGACAAAAACCCCATTTAATATTGAACGACTCAGAAATCTCGTCTATCAAATTAATTGTTTAGACTGTAATTTAATTTACATAGGAGAAACTAGCCAGAACCTCAATAAACGGTTACAACAACATAAAAACAATTCAAAAAACCCCAAACAATTCAAAACAGTTCTTGCAGACCATATATACACTTTAAAACACAATATGGACTTTTCTAATCCGACTGTACTACAATTTGAACAAAATTTATTTAAACGAAGAATTATAGAGGGATCTTTTTTAACTATTTATAACAATAAGACAATAAATAAACGGAATGAACTCAACACGCTGTACGACACAAATCTCTTCTATTTAGATAACATTTCCAAATTTCTTACAAAACAATAAAAGCGTTCGCGCAAAGGTTTTACAATTCGTTCCACACATGTGCAGAATCTTGGTAAAAATATTTTTTAAAAAAATATCTTTCTCCATTACATCTTCAACCAGTCTACGAATAACACACTATTCATTTGTGATTTTTTCAAATCAGTATTTTGTAAAAATATTGTGTAATTTCAAGTTAATGTTTATAATACATAGTGTAGTGCATTACCATATCCTAATACCATGGATTACTAAAGTTTTCCAAATTAACACTAAGATCAACTAATTGTAAGTACCAATTACTATTTTATTTTTTCTTTTCACTCCAATTCAATTGTTTTAGTTTTTAATTTTAATTTTAGTTTCCACTGAATGAAGGCTAGGATTATAGCCGAAACGTATGGATTTAAAATAAATTTTTGAAAGAAATTCATGTTTTTTATTGATGTTATGCCCGATTATTAGACTTTGTTAATACATATGTCAACATCAAATTCAGAATCATACAAAATATATATATATATATATATATATATATATATATTTCAAAGTAACTAGCAGCCCATCAGTCGATTCTGGATGCTCGGTATGGGCGTGTTTCTCGTCTCACAATTATGTATTTTATAACTTTTAGTCAAATTAGTTTCAAATCTTTTAGTTATTCATAACTTTTTCTAAAAAAATGTTTTTTCTAATATGTGATTAAGTTTAATTTTTTAAAATAAATTTTTGTTGAGTGTTTTTGTCCTGTGTTGCTGAATGATGACACGCATCTTGTGTCGAAACGTATAAATAAAAGTTTTTACACTTTATACCTTTTTTATTTTGACGAATGGGCTGCTAGTTACTTTGAAATATGTTTCAACGTCGAAAAAACTATCAAGATATATATATATATATATATATATATATATATATATATATATGTTTGTAAATTTTTTTGCAGCCCAACCGTCGAATTAAAAAAAAGATTAAATAACAAAATTATTTATTCCATTATACATTCCTCCTTTTATACATTTATTTTTATCATCACTTGTGCATTTATGTTAAATGTTTTTTAGATTACTGAATGATGACAGACATCAAGTGTCGAAACGTATAATGGAATAAATAATTTTGTTATTTAATCTTTTTTTTAATTTGACGGTTGGGCTGCAAAAAAATTACAAATATGTATCAACGTCGACAAAACTTTCATCATATTACTCCTAGGCCTTCAAAGGATCAAGTTCCCTAGTAGAAATGTATCGTGGCCAGAGGGGTAAAAAATCGTGGCGCAATATTTGAATCTTGTCTTTAGATGGACCGGACAATATTTGTTTTCTAAATTATGGAAAATTTGGAAAATTTATGGGAAAACTATTTTAAATGGTGAATTACAAATAAAAAAACATATTTTCTATCTGGAGTACACCTCTAATTCTATATTTACACAAATTATACATAATTTTTAAATGAGGGCATAATCGACGTTTTTTGTGGGCTACCAAGATTTGTTTCTTCAGTATTATCGAACTTGGGAAGTACATGGTATTTATAAGGGTCACGAAAAAAATTAACATTAAATAATTAATTAGCATTAAAAACAAGATTAAAGCTTTTAAAAAGTCATATGCTCGATTTTTTTCACATTAATGCCTTTAAAAAGTCAATATTGAAACCAATATAAGCTCAATATTAAAAACTAATATAGGATTATTATAAATAAACAATATTTACCCTATATAACAAACCAATACAAGCTCAATATAAATAAACAATATTTACCCCAAATCCAAAAATATTATTTAGTTTATATAGATCCTATCTTTGCTAATACACAGCTATTCATTGATCACCTCGATCGAAATTAACAGTTTAATATGAATTGTATAGAAATTTAATATAATTTGTAAATGTTATAAGAAGATAAACACACCGACATTCATTGTTCCTTTATTATCGAACTTGGGAAATAAGTGGTATTTACATTGGTCAAGGAAATATACAATTTTAAATAATAAATTAGCGCCAAAAACATCAATGGTACCTCTTAAAAATCATATTCTTGATCAGAATTAATTAATTAGTAGCTAAATTATTTAAAGCCATTATAATTTGTTTATGTAAGCGTAATCGATGACCGTTGAATATACATACTTTGTTCCTTGTTTTTAAAAATAGGTTATTGTATTCAAATGAAAAAAAATGTGATAACTTTTTGTTTTACATAAAAAAATAAAAAACGGTTGTATGATTCGAACCCGGTATAATAAGAAGTCCCAAAAATGGAAGTCTAACGCTATAACCACTACGCCACCAAGAGTACGAAAATGGTAAGCATTAGCTATATCTCTATTTATACACAGAGTATACTATTATGGTGAGTTATTATTTGCAGCTAAATATTCGAAATAAAAAGCAATAAATAAATTAACTGCTTATAAAGGACGATTTGACATTGTATGTGTGTTAGGTGGTTAACAAATTTTAAAAAAAGTTATGCAACATTATAACATTACATTTCTAGAAGATATAACAAATTCAAATAATGTCAATACATATCATACCAAGCAAAAAAACAAATTCAAACGAAATGTTTATTGAAGAAAAGTAAAACTTTGAATAAATTTGTTATATCTACTAGTAATCTTGTAATTTTATAAAATTTTATAAATATTTTTAAATGTATTAACTTGTTGGATGTGACATTGTGTCAAAATAGTTAAATTATTTATTGCTTTTTATTTTGACTATTTTGTTGCAAATAAACATTTCAAAAATATGTGTTAATGTCGATCAAAAAAATCTATAGTTTATATTTATATGTTTAGTTGTCAAAACTAGTTTAGTGCTTAATATTAGCAAAAAAAGAATAAATAAATTTGCAAAAAAATCATATAATAATTTAATGAACTTGCAGTAATATATGGTAAAGTAAAATTAATAATTTATTTTTTTACATATAACTTGGAAGTTATAACAGATATCGGAACGTGCAATGTATCAAAAATCTTACAATAAAATTTCCAACAATTGTCTGCATTAAATTTTTTAAAAATCAATTTATATTTATACATAAAATTAAACGTTTTATATTTATTGATATAATTTAAAAATATTCTGGAATAACACACATATTTATACACATATGCATGATGATGAATAACTACCCCGATTTTTTTCTTTTTCCTTCCCTCTTACAGATATGTGTATAAAGCCATCTCTTTAGAAAGTTTCTCCGTACGAACGCGTGCGAATGCACGCACACCACTTTAATAACCTTTTTTTGTATAAATGTATGTGCATTTCAAAGCAATATGCACGACCCTTCGGAGCAGTGGCGGATTAAGCCATCTGCCGCCCTAGGCCCTATAAAATCAGCCGCCCTTTTTAATAGACAAAAATTTATCTTATTATTTAAAAAATATATTTTTATTTTAAATTACTTAATATATTTTTTAATTTTTGAAATAATAATTGTTAAATAATACAAATAAATGTTTATTAAATATTAACAATATAATATAAATATAATACTCATTTTTCTAAAACTATAATTTATAGCTATTCGTAAATATTTTTTTCTGGATTTTGTCTGAACAAAAACATCAACAATATCATTGTAATCAATTTCTTGAACAAGTTGAGCTTCGATAGTCAGTATTGCTAAAGCACTAAGTCTATCCTGGCTCTTTTCAAAGTAGAAAAAGACCTTTCTCCAGAACAATTTGTAACAGGATTACTCAAAAAGATCCGTAAAGCAATGTCTATATTTGGATAAACTTCACGAAGATTATTAGAATGCAAAAAATTATATATTCCTTGTGCGGAACGAACATCTTGCGTACTTGAAAAAGATTCTATGAGTAGGTGTTGTAAATGAATGCATTAATTTCCTAATGTATCTTCCAAATCTTCAGGATACTTAGTGACTAAGTCATCTGCCCGAATTTTTAATTCTCTAGTTTCCATTTCAAATAAATTGTCAAAAATATTAAATTTTTCATAGAGCGTATGATAAGCACTTTTACGGCCTGCCAACTGAACACTTAAAGTGTCTAAAATTCGATAATAAATATTTATTCGAAAATTTTCTTCTCTACATAAAAATACTCTTTCATACTCTTATGACTCGTCCGCCTGAAATTTTCGGGTTCTTTTACGATGATTGTCATGATAATAGTTTTTTACCCCAGAAAGTGCTTTTTCTTTTTCCTCGTATTCGGAAAATTGTTTAGCTCTCATGCCCTGTAAAAATAATGCCAAAGAACTATACATTTGTGAAACAGATGATAAATTAGATTTATTTTAGAGTTCCACTTTATCAAACCGCTGAACCTGCCTTCTTATAAATTCAATTCATGCTTCAATACGTCAATATAAGTGAAGTAAAATATGCATAAAAAACTTCTTTCATTTCTGAGATCTCTCAAAATTCTTACATATTTTTAATGAATATCCATTTTTGCAAATTGTTAATATCAAGAGCGATAGAATTGAGTAAAAATCAAAGCAAAACCTTAATAAGTCAATAAATGATCTTCTAGAGATTAACAGCAAATTCGCCGGCTACCAAGAAATTCTAACGTTAATATTAACGTTAAAACAATATGTGATTGTGTCATGTCACATTTTCTCAAGTAAAAACTTGTTGCCAAATTCAATACCTAGAAATTTTAAATATCTGTACCGTATGGTTCAACAGTAACTCTGATTGCTTTACGATTGCAGCTCGTTATTGCGCAGTTTAACATGAAAAATCTATGACTAAGAGGTCTGGTCAAAATACAACATGAAAATTTTCATTTTCGATTTTTTTGCAATTACTATAATTTAGCCTCAGGTAAGTTACTGAGCTCATTACATCGAAATTGACGTCGATTGACGCAAACTCGAAAAGCTCAAAAATATTTAAAAAATCTATTTTTTTCAAGGTTATTCTTAAAAAAAAAATACTAACAAGTAATCAAAATACTTACAACAGATGAACCTAATTTTTGCTGAACAAATTTTTTTGAACTTGTCACAGTTGTCATAAATATTAGAAATTTTTGGAATTTTATTCAGTAAACACTCTTGTTTTAAAGATTCTTCTGTTCTCCTTTTACGATATTCTGCACCACTTAGTTTTTTTCGGTACCCACTCATTGTAATTGTAAATAAAATGATTAAATTCAGACAAACCGAACAACTTAGTTAAAAAAGAGTCTAACTCAAAATAATATCTAATTTAAATCTTTAATGGTACTGAACACAATAATAAAATTATAAGACTTTTTACTTAAACGACTATCGTAAAACTGAAATAATTGCTGCGTTTTGTTTATAGTTCGATCTTAGATTTATACATTTGTCATTATTTGATTTCAGCCACTTAACCCCGTGCTCTCCAACCTGTGGTTCACGCACCCTTAGCGGGTGCGTGCGTGCGGTTTTTCCAAGAGTGACGTACTGTTTCGTAAATAATATTTTCGAAAATAACATTTTTTTTTCAAATTCTAACCACTTTTGCGATGAGCACCCCAATCTAATAAAAAAATGCGCCCTATTTTATTTTTCCTTAATTGATATTATCAGACTACAAATTAATATGCAATATTATGTAAAAATATACATAAAAATTCATGACTCTTTCAATTTTTATGTATATTTTTACATAATATTGCATATTAATTTGTAGTTTGATAATATCAGTTAAATGTTTGAATATTTATGAAATGAAATTGTTAGAAAAATAAAAGAGGGCGCAATTTTTCTTTATTAGATTGGGGTGCGCATCGCAAAAATGGTTTGAAACCACTGACTTGAACACGAACAAACACAGTTAGCGGGCGAACCCGAGCACTGCTCGCCAAAGTTATTGTTTTTAGGCGATAAAAATCGACTACAATGGTTCTTTATTGGGATATGTTTAGCTTAGATATGATAAGAGCAGATGAATTATCAATCGTTGCGGTAATAAATTAAATTTGAACGACATTTGAGATCACGAATAAACACTTAAAAAGTCTTTCTGGATAGCCATCAAGAGACATGTTATTTTTATACGATGTCTGTGTTATTTTTATTAATCAATGATTACACTCGAGCATTACGACTTATATTCTATTTTATATAACACTATCTGTAAATTTATAAAAAAAATCTGGATTAATCCTTAAAATAAATTATCGAGACATCTTATCGGGTTTAAATTTTTTTGACATTCTGAAAAATTTGCCGCCCCCCAAATTCTGCCGCCCTAGGCCCGGGCCTCACGGGTCTATGGGGTAATTCAGCACTGTTTTAGATGGATAGTTTTATGATATATATTTGAATTTGTGATAGATCGTTTACAAAGTTTCAAGCAATTTTCTCTTTTTTGTGGAATTTTTTAAGTTTCGAGCTCGACATAACCTTCTCGCGTTTCCATGAGTTTCTAGATTTTTCTTTTCATATACACTCTTGTATATATATATATATATATATATATATATATATATATATATATATATATATACTATACACACATATATATATAGCGGGTTGTCAACACGCATCGCGGCTCGTCAACACGCATCACATGTCTACTGGACAGATAGGCCCATATAGTGACAGCACGGAGAAAAACAAAAATAAATTCAAGTGTCAGATCGGAAATGGCTTTTGTTTCTCCCTTGTCTCAGTTCCAAAATGTATAATTCTTGAAACCTTTCTTTTCAATTATAAATAAGAAAATACCAATAACATTTTATTAACGATCAGTATGACAACACATAGTGTCGTGGATATTAATCATATATAAAATAAACCAAATATAAATAATATTTTATGAAATTTATTATTACTACAATTTGGATAATTATGTTATTTAATATGGACCACACCTCCATATATATATATATATATTAGGGTGGTCCTTAATATGGACATTTTCGAATTTTCTTGGTCCCAGGGTCTCAAATGCTTCCAAATTAATAAAAAAAAAATCTCTATAACTTTTAGCTCTTAATATTAACTTTTAGATAGAGCGCAATTCAAAGTTTTGTATGGAAATAGCATGGATAATTTTCAAAAATTTTAAAAATGTTTTTTAGATAAAATAATAAGTTTATTATTAAAATTGTTATCATTAATCAATATTTGGATTTTGAAACATTACTTATTAATTTTAGGCATTTTATGCGATTTATTTTATTGAGCAAATTATAGAGAGCAAAAAAGTTCTAGCCTTTCATTATTAAACATAACCATAACATAACACTGGTACTTTATGTAGGATTGTTTCAATTTATTTTTTTATTATTTAAGATATCCAAAATTGCATCTTAAACTTTTCCTAATTGGCACTGTAAGGGCCGAATTGTTGTTTTAATGGGAAATTTTTAACATATTTCAGAAATATGATATTAAAGCAAGTTGTTTTATATGCTTTAATTCAACGTTAATTTCAAAACGATTGTCTATAAATTGTAATATAATCATAATATACAAATAAGTGTATTCAAAACACATTGTAATAATCTACAGATCTTTGACAATTAGGTGTTTTATATATACCTTAATATATTTTAATTTAAGTTAATTTTATATTTATTTTAGGAAAACTAAGTACATCATTACTAAATTTGACCTTAACATGATGTCTGCATCCGAGAATGAAAATAACAATTCTTGTTCACAAGTAAGTCCATTTCATTATTTTATATTTTTTTAACTTTTTAATACAAGCAAGCAAATTGCATTTCAGGATATCAATGATGATGATGTAACCACAAGACTCATTAACTTAATTAACAAAACTGGATGCCAGATTATTCAAAAAAATGGGCAGAGGTGTTTTGGACCTCCTCCTGATTGGACTGGACCAGAACCAGATAGAGGTAAAAAGTTTAAAATCATTTAATTATCGATTACCAATGAAGAATATTGTGTAATGGATGGATTGTTACTCTTGACAAACATATAATATCATGTCACATAATTATGATAAGTGCAACATTTATTTACAGATTGTGAAGTTTATTTTACAAATATACCGTGCACAGTTTTCGAAGATAAACTTGTTCCAATATTCAGCCAAGTTGGAAAGATTTATGAGTTAAGGCTTATGCTTAACTTTTCTGGATATAATAGGGGCTATGGGTTTGTGAAATTCTCATCTGAGGAAGAAGCTGATGAGGCTATTTTGAAATTAAATAGGTAAGGCTTAATAATGTCTCCACAGAACAAAATTGATATTGCATGACCAATGATTTCAAACAACCAGATAATAATATGTTCCATATATAAGGTATCCTTTTGTCGGTTGCAATGGTGGTATGAAAGTCATGAGATCTGCTGACAACAGGTGTTTGTTTTTGGGTCATATTCCACATTTTGTGACTGCACCAGAAATATTCGATGAGTTGGCAGCTCTTGCTGATGGTGTAGTTGAAGTCATATTACCACCTAATGATCGAGATCCTATGCTTAACCGTGGTTATGCATTTGTTAAATTTGAATCGCATAGAAAAGCTGCTATTGCTATACGTAGCATGCTTCCTGGAGGTGTGCGGTGAGTTATCTAATAATTAATTTGTGACAATTTGTCAATTGTTATCATGTAATGCAAACAATTTCAGATTGTGGAACACATGTCTTTCAATTGGTTGGGCTCAACCTGAATTCAATGTTAACAAGAAAATTATGTTCCAGGTTGTATTTTTTCTGAATCTTAATTTCTATTTTTTGTTGTTGTACCCATTATATAATGATTATGATGATATCTAGGTGAAAGTTCTCTACTTCCAGAATTTGCCGCTTGAAATGACTGAATATGATCTTAAGAAATTAATTTTGCCTATACTTAATAATAATGAAACATTTTTAAATCGCTTAAGGAAAGTCAAATGTTATGCCTTTGCACATTTCGTCTCAAGAGAAATTGCACAAGAGGTACTAGAGAAACTTGATGGTGAGTAATATATTATTTTTGAAATATTATATACATTTATTAAAAAATTAATTGTTAACAGGTATCAGGGTTGCACAACGAATCATAAGAATAGAGTGGGCTAAACCGGATTCTCCAAGGTAAATATTTTGTTTTGTTTCATTATATATTTTTATGTGCATATTACATAATTAGCACATTATTAGATCAAAATTGTTTTCAGGCGTCAAGTAATAGCAGCAAAAAGACTTGAGCAGAAAACTTCTAAACAATTAACTTCACAATCAACAAACATATATTTGAACACAAATGGAAATAACACTTATGCAAATGATGATTATTTAATCCATGATATGACTAACTTGAGTTTGGAAAATCAGGCTATAACTGTTTTAGATAAGCTCAATTCTAACCACATAGATAAAAATCATCATATACATCAAGAATGGCAAAATTGGAATTGTATGGAACTCTACCAATTTTGTTTTAAATATCCTGAGAGCTTGCACACTTTACAAAAAATATTGACAGTATGTCAATCGACAAACTTATGTGTTCCTGAATTTATATACATTTATCACCTAGATGGAAATAGATATATGTATAAGTGCATGGTTAGTCTTATAACATAGTTTAAAATATTAAAGCAAATCTTAATATATGCAAAATTTATATTTTAGGGATATTTTCCAAAATACCAAGGATTAGACTCTTATTATGCAACAGGAGGGAACTCTTTTGATCTAGAATTTACTTTACTACAAGCTATGCAAGTAATGCTGAAATACTTGCAAAATAATCTATAACAAAAATTTTACTTCTTGACAATAAAAGCAAAACTTGAATATTTTAATGAGATATTTCTAATTTTTGCAAGATAGAATGAATTATTTTACTATTAAGAAATACTCATATTTACTATAATCGTATACTTATAATTATTATAATCGTACTCATATATTGTACTATGTATTATGTATATTTTTGTAGCATGATTTGAAGCAGTATGTTAACTTGACTTATTAATAGACTTACGTATTTGATCTCATACTATTTTTATACTACATTTATATTAAAATATATATTACTTATCACTCATAATCAATCGTTTTTATCTGCAAAAATGTAATGGGACTTTTTGCCCATTAAACGCAAACTTAACGTTACATTAAGGATATTGTGTATACTCCATGCAAAGGCTTTTTCTTAATAATTAAGTACAATTGAGTAATTTTTGTTTGAAACGTTTTATGACAATCATTAATTTGAAGTGAAAAGTAAATTATCAGTAAAAAAAATTTGTATTTGAATTTCTAAAATTTCTAAAAAGAAGTTAGAAAAAATTCGAAGTCAAGTTACTCAGCTACCTGGAATTGATTATAATAAAGAGGAACAACTTCAATATTTAGAGACACTTAGGAAACAATTAAAACTTAAACAAGAGCTTTTGCATAAATACAGGACTATGTACCTACACATTTGATTCAATCAAAATATAAATTGTTCAAAATGCCTCTGCGATCTCTCGTGAATTATTTGCTGAATAACGAACGTTTAGTTTAGAAGTTGTCTGAATCTTATCCAGTTCGAAGAGCTGCACAGTTAGCCATTTCCTTAATGTATAGATCAAAATCAATTTTAGGTGACAACACTGAAAAGCTGGCAAATAATCCTAAACGAAAATTCTATTTTATTAAAGCGTTCATAGACAATGTGAAGGAGGAATACAAAAAACTGCGTGAAATCAGTGATAAAAAATCAAAATAGAAATGAATTACAACTTTTCAATGTTAATACCCAGTAAACCACAGAAGTTACCACCACGTAACTCACTTTGTAACTTTCGTTTCGAAACTGATGTTAAGTAAAAAAACCGATGCTGTTACGTATAGTTGCGACCTTTAACCACCGTCGACGCGTTTCTGTCGGTACGTGGCGTGGTACGTTGCATTGTCACATAGATTAGCCTTTGAAAATAGCCGTGAAGTGTTTTATGATCGAAATGTCAAATTAAATATAGGTTAACTCGGTCAGTGCGTCGTGGACGCATAATTGAGTATTTTATCGTGTATGTTTGAAATGCAAGATATTTCCTTTATTGAAGCGTTATTTATTAATTGCTTTTATATTTAGTGCGAAATCAGTTGTAGAAATTAGTTAAACAGTCAGCTGCAAAAGTATTTAATATGAAACCGGCAAATAAGGCGAGTCTAATTGTACTGAAACATATTTTAATTTATAAATTATTATAATAATGTTTAGTCATTTGCAGTATATAGGCCGCCTGCAATGCAAAGTCTGTTCATGTATTGTGATAATTGATTTGTCATGTAATAATTGAAATTTCTAACACACCAGTCAGAAACATAACCTCAATTCAGTGATATATGAATAAAGAGAAGTAAGTTATATAGTTTTATACATATTCATTTTTTATAGTTTTATTAGTATCAGAACTATTTAGCTAAGCACAAACTGATATAAGTTGGTTTTCAATTGTAGAGAAAATTACAGTGCTGATAACCCCTACGAAAATGGATTTCAAACTAGGGAAATTTTCTCCAATAGAGAAGATAAATACAAAGTTAGATAATATATTAGAAATTATTAATCCTTTGTCACCAAAAAAAAACAAGCAAGGCTTGAAAACATGCGAGAAGAAAAATGAGAACACATATCGATAAATAAGAACACATATTAAGATTAAGTGTTGAAAAGAAAATGAATTGTGGAGTATTTCTTAAGTGATGATATTGTATTACAGAATAGGTATATTAATGTTTTACACAAAGAGAATTTTAACTAATATGATTTAGTACTAATTTGTAATGTTTTACTTTTAGGAAATTAACATATTTAATACGAAACCAGCAAAGGTGAGTATAATTGCACTGTTTTTTTTTTAATTTACAAATTATTATATTAATGACTAATTAGTTATTTTCAGTATATAGGTCATGTGCAATGCAAATTCTGTTTATGTATTGTGATAATTGATTTATCACATAATTATTGAAATTTCTGACAGACCAGTCAAAAATCACATAACCTCAATTCAGTGATATGATATGAATATTATAGGTAGATAAGTGTAATATATATGGTATCATACATATTCTTTATAATTTCATTAGTATCAGAACTATTCAGTTAAGCAAAAACTGATATAAATTGCTTTTCAATTGTAGAGAAAGAGTGCTCATAACCCCTATGGCTTATGTCAAAATGGAATTCAAACTAGGGAAATTTGCTCTAATCAAGAAGATAAATTGTCACCAAAGAAACAAGCAAGACTTAAAAACATTCAAGAAGGAAAACAAAGAATGCACTGGATATCACACATTATATGGATTAAGTGTTGAAGAGAACATGAATTGTTGAGTATTTCGAGCCTGATGAACTTGCATTACAGAATTGGTATATTAAGGTTCTACATGAAGAGAATTTTAACTAATATGATTTAGTACTAATTTGTAGTGTTTTACTTTTAGGTAATTCAGATCTTGAAAATTAATAGGATAAAATCAATGCAAGAAAATTGAGTGTGTGTTCATGGAATAATTATCTCTGTCATATGATCGTAGGAACTACATAGTCATTAACTTCAAATAATGAGTATGTTTAGAGGTAATGTTCACAAATGACTAATTTGTTCACAATGTTTTCAATTCAAAATTTGTGTACAATGTTTCTAAGATGTTTGGTTCTATTTTAGATACATTAACAGATGCAAGTGAGTTGAACATATTTAACACAAGACTTAACTTTGCCAAATCTGATTTAACTGAAGTTGCCAAGAGAGTTAAACATAATACATATTGTGAATAAATAAATAATTATTTTTATAGGCTAACATTTTATGGACTATCAAATTTTAGTTTTCTAATGTTAACTATGTAATATGTAAATTTTGTATATTGTAAATGATAATATTTAATAAAATTACTTAATATCCGAAATTATTATTAATATTCTATATTTGCAGGAAATTTAATTAAATAAGTATGTAACATAAAAGACACCTACACGCTTTTTTATTCAATTTAGATACGTAGCAAAAATGTAACCGCGGTGTATTAGTGTGCAACGAAACAGCCGTTACGTTCTTGCCCGCGAAATAGATGCTTCTGTGTGCCTCCCAGGTTACGTACCTGATTCGTGCGGACGTGCCAGCGTTACGTAACGTTCATGGCTTTGTTACGTTTTGTGGTTTACTGGGTAGTTATTTTTATAATGTATTAAATTATAAAACTTAGTGCAGAATGTAGAATTATAAAATGAAGTACAGATGCAATATTAATTTCATTAATCTACTATTTAATATGTAGTCATTTTTAATATATTGTCTTTGATATTTTATAGACAGCAATAAAAGTATTGAATTGAAGAGTCGTTTTGTGCAGGCAATTGCAATTGACTGTGTACTTAAATGCAGTTATATGTGGTGATATAATTTTTTTTTCGTTGGTCTATTTTATTGATTATTTACGAATATAATTTATTTGCCAAAGATCGAACAAATTGATATAATAATTCATTCACATTATCTTTGTTATATTGTACATATTTTTTTACAAAAATGATACTTTAATATTTTCATGCTATTTTCAGAAATGTAAAATTAACACGCAATTAATTACTTTTTAAATTTGATAAGTTCTCTCTAGTCTTATGAAGAAATGGTGTTATTGAAACTTTGCAAATTTTGATTGTTAATCATAACTGCTAACAAACAAGGATTTCTAGTAAAAGCTATTTCCTCGAAGTTCAAATATATTTATTAACTTCAAGAGTATATATATATATATATATATATATATATATATATATATATTGTAGAGTTTCGAACAAGAATCCAAAAATACACAAACCTGAATGCTCTTTCAGACCGATTGTTTCCTACATTGGCTCTCCTTTTTACAATATCTCGAAACTCATTTCTGATGTCCTAAAAAATGTTACAATCAATTCTCCCTATTATGTCAAGAATTCGTACCAATTTGTGAATTTAATTAATAACCGCAACATCCCTGAAAATCACTTATTTCTAAGCTTAGATGTGGTCAACCTTTTTACATGTGTCCCACATGAATTAATCCTAAACTCAATCGATAAACGTTGGCACACAATTTGTAACTTTACTGACTTTCCGAAAACAGTCTTCACTCATATTATCAACACTATTTTAAATTACTCCTATTTCCATTGCCAAGACAACTTTTATTCTCAAATTAAAGGCGCAGCTATGGGATGTCCCTTATCTCCCGGAATCATCGACGTAGTTTTACAAACACTAGAAATTTCCATTTTCTCAACTTTGAAATTTCAAATTAACTTTTATATTAGATATGTAGATGACACTTTTTTTATCATTAACAAAAATCATATAAACACAGTACTAGATCTTTTCAATAACTTTAACAATAATATAACTTTCACACATGAACTACAAAATAACAACAGACTTAATTTCTTGGATGTATCCGTTTACAACACTAATAACTCTATTCGAACAAATTGGTACAGAAAAACTACATGGTCGGGTAGACACTTACACTATTCCTCATACTGTCCCAGAAACTATAAGATAAACACTATTATTTCCCTTACAGACCATGCTATTTTGTTGTCTCACCAGACTTCCCATCCACAAAATTTATCCCTAGTAAAAATAACTCTAATTGAAAATGGTTACCCAAAAAATCTCATTCATTCAGTTATTCAAAAAAGACGAACTTTTTTAAAAACACAAATTAATTCTCCCAATACCAGTACCAACATCAAAAACACCAATCTTATTTACTGCAGCATACCATACGTTGAAGATTTATATTATTATTAACTTCCCGTAGGGTAAGTTATTGTAATGGGCCGAAAATCGGAATTGAAAATTTTAACATTTATCGACGTTTTGAAGGTTTCTGAACGTTTTGGCATACCTCAGAATAAATGGATGTGTGTGTGTGTGTGTATGTGTGTGTGTGTGTATGTATGTATGGATACAAATTTTCGCCCACGTTTTCGGGCGTACGGATCAACCGATTTGAATGGTTCAAAAAGCATTCGATTCCTATTGATAGGGAAAAGAGCTGATTAGTTTTTGGCAAAGGCAGGTCCAGCCGTTTCGGAGATACGAAGCAAAGAGTGCAGAAAATAGAAATCGAATTTTTGAGAGAACGGAGTATCCGATTTGAATGATATAAAAAACATTCAATTAGTAATGATTGGGAGAAGTGTTTATTAGTTTTTGGCAAAGGCAGGCCCAGCCATTTTGAAGATACGGAGCAAAATATGTAAAAAATGGCAATTTTGGAGAGAACTAAGCGTCCGATTTTAATGATTCAAAAAACTTTCTGCTTGCCTTAACAAAATAATTGATTTTGGAAAAAAAAAATTTTGTTCCATTTTTTTTTTTTTTTTTTTTAGTTTTTTGTATATCGAAAATATTTCAGATTTTATTTTTAATTCTGACTATAGTTCTAATATACTTTACAAATAATTTCAACTCTGCAATTCAGTTTATATAATATTTATAAATATTAGACAATGTTACAATATTTATAATAATCTATTTGAAAACTTTCAGTATTCCACGAACATTTCGTTACGGTACGGGAAGTTCCAGCAATTTGCCTTAAGACACGATGCCATAATTGCCTCAAGACAGAATTCCACTTATAGCTAGTTTTGCCAAAATTTTGTTAGAAGAAAACATTTTAGTATCAGGCTCATCCTTACACTCCTTCAACCAATTCTTTACGAACATTAAATCCCCCACCCCATCCAATCTCAATACTAATGTAGTATATTCTGTTTCTTGTAATGACTGTGCTTTTCAATATATTGGACAAACCTCGCAATATGTACACAAGAGAATGAGACAACATGAACTAAGTGTGGTCCACCATAAACAAAAAAATTTCAAAAGTACCCTAGTACAACACTCTATAGAAAACGCCCATTCATTTAATTTCACTCCAAAGATTTTATATCACGAAAGTTGCATCTTTAGAAGGTTATTCGCGGAGAGTTGTCTCATTCTCATAAATGTTTCTAACAGTGTCAACATTAGATCAGATCACAACCTATTACATGACTCATATTTAAAATTTTTTACACTTTTTGACAAACAATTAATATCGACTTCCTTATAAGTTCAATAATTTAAGTATTTACACCCTACCACAAAAAAACACACACATACAATCTCACAGTTCTCGTTTCAAGTGTTTACACGTGTTACATATGGACCATCAAATTTCAGTTAGTTCGCTTCCAAAAGCCAATAGTATAACATCGAAAAAACAATATTATTTGTTTTCAAATAATAATTTAAAAAAAGACAACACTTTTAGTAATTTTGATTTACAAAAGTTAACTATTCGGCGGAAAAATAACTCACAAATTCATTTTTTGTCAAAAATTCTTGTTTAGTGAAAAAGTGCTAACGTATATTCAAACATACAGGTAATTAATTCAATTTTATCATTAATCCTTTCTTAAAAAATTTTTTCCATAACTTTCAAAAAAAAAATTTCTATCATTTTTAATATCCTGTTCAGATAATCCACTCATTTATTTTTATCATTTTCATTTTGATCATATTATCATATTTCTGTACATTATTATTTGTTACAATTAATTTATTATTTAAGAAAAATCTATTTTCTATTCCTAAACATATTGTTTGCTTAAATCTCATCAAGATCATGTTTCTTGACAGATGTCCTGAAGATGGAACGTACCTAGTTCCGAAACGTTGAAATAATTAAATAAAGAAATTGTTTATTAAAAACTTTTCTTGTTTTTTTATTTTGTATTATTTTTGGATTCTTGTTCGAAACTCTACAAAATATACACAAATCCAAGATTCTACCATTCAATATATATATATATATATATATATATATATATATATATATATATATATATATATATATATATCAAGATGTTGAATCAGTGCACGTGAATAAAACTCTGTAATTCTTATTACATCAAATAAATTGGTTTTAGTAATTGTTACTACTGCTTGACATCAAGCTGTCCGAGGCATGTATCGAATCTGAAACTTCTGACTCGATAACTTTTATATATTTTGAATCAGTGCATTATTCACTGCAAAATTCTCGTAATTTTTATTAGATTAACTAAATAAATTAGTTGTAATTTTTGTTATCACTGCTTGATATCAGGCTGTCTAATACGTGTATCGAATGTGAAACTTCTGGCTCAATAACTTATAATTTTTTAAATCAGTGCATTCGTATAATTGTAATTCTTATTATGTTAAATAAATAAATTAACTTTAGTATTAGTTATTGCTGCTTGATATCAGGCTGTCTGAAACGTTTGTCGAATTTGGAACTTCTGACTGGAAATGATAATTTTTTTTAATTAGTGCATGTATTTAGAATTAAAATTCTTGTAATTCTTATATTAAATAAATAAATAAATTTAGGTATTTTTTTTACTTTTGCTTGATATCAAGCTGTCCTAGGCATGTATTGAATTTGAAACTTCTGGCTAAACATTTTTATAATTTTTGCATTAGTTAATGTGTATGAAGTTATTCTAATTCTTATTGTATTAAATAAATCAGTTAGTTTTAATTTTTGTTACCTGTTTGTTTTGTTTGCTTGATATCAGGCTGTCTAAAACGTGTGTCGAATTTGGAACTTCGGACTGGAAATGATAATTTTTTGAATTAGCGCATGTATATAAAATTCTTGTAATTCTTATATGAAATAAAAAAATAAATTTAGGTATTTTTTTACATCTGCTTGACATCAAACTGTCCAAGGCATGAATAAAGATTGAAACTTGACTGGACATTTTCATAATTTTTAAATTATAATATTATGTATGTATATAAAACTCTCGTAATTTTTATTACATTAAATAAATAAATTAGTCTTAGTATTTGTTACTGCTGCTTGATACCAAGCTGTCGCGGCAGGAGTGAAATGTAAAAAAAAATCTGTGCATTTAAAACATTATTATACCATACATAGTTATATTTGCAAAAACAATGTTGACTAATAAATTTTTGGAACTTGTACAATAATTAAATGTTAAATTTTTGTTTTATAAAATAATTTTCTTGCAAAAAAAAAATACACAGCCTTGTTCTTGTACAAAATGGCGGCTGGGCAAAAATTTACGGTTTTTGTCAAATTTTACGGACATTATGCAAAAAAAACGTACAAAACATTTCTTTACTTACACAATTTAAATATTTAAACAAATATACATAAGTAACTCATACAAAAATAAATGCGTTTTTTAAAAACGTGAAATACATAACCCTGTTCTGTTGCATGTGCCGCATGCACAAAGACAAAAACTTGTCGCAAATATCAAAATTATTCGGATGTTACACACAAAGTTGTATTTCATTATTAATAAACAATACTTGTTAGTCTCCATTATATATTCATTAAACAATATTAGAAATAAATTCTTTTTCTACTTACCGATTAACGACACCGCCATACACGAGACCGATAGCAAAACTTTTCGCGTCCAAAAACACTATAAATATTCACCACCCGTGGCATCGACATTAATATTTATATTCTCCAACAGTTGATAAACACTTTGATATATATTTTAAATATTGTTGCAATGTATTTACTAAATTATTTAAAATATTATAACACAACGTAAGGAGCACGTCCATCAGTCAGAACCACACTTTGCAAAAGAACGAAAAGAACATGAACGAACACGAACGACGAGCGACGAACATAGATAGATCATTTCGATAAATAAATTGAATAAAAGAATTGTAAATAGATTTAATGATAAAAGACATATATTTTGTTTATATAATATTGATTTTTAATGATAATAGATAGTTTTTATGCGTTTTGAAGTGTAAATTAAGTGTTTAAATTTGTAGTTTTGAATTTGCCGCCATTACGCAAATAGTGTGTACACTCAACGTCAAAAAATATTATGATTTTGAGCTTAGTTTCATTTTTATGATGCCTCTCTTTTCTATTTCCACCTGATCTGCACCGTGTATTGTAGAAAGGAAGTACACATTCCTTTTGTCTTTCCATCTCATGGCCATCAATCTCTCCTTTCTAAAAGATCTTACGTATCCAGGATTCACTTCTTTTGGATTTTTTATATTAATTGGTAAACCTTTTCTATTAGATCTCACTGTTCCATATGCATTTCTTTTGAAAACCGATAACAATTTGAATAGTTCCACAGAACTATAAAAATTATCGATAGTGAGGCAATATCCCTTATTTATCAATGGCTTCATCAAACTCATAACGATTTGAGATGATATTGACAAATTTGGGAACTCACTATCGATAATTGTCCCTTTTCCCGTATATAACATCATAGACCACATATTCGCTCAGAGCGTGACTGCAGCGCCCATGCAGCGCTGGAATAAATATGAACTAACTAAGGCTATCAGTGTGTGGTTTTTATGGGTTTTATATGTTTGTTAAAGAAAAAAGATATTAAATAATTGTTATAAATAATAATAAACATTATACAGTAATAATGTGAACGCTCAATATTTATTGAAATTATTAAATTTACTTCAACGCACCTAAAACATAGTTAAGTGTAATGATTAATTTAAAAAGAAATGCAGTAAACATTTTTAAGGTTAAGTGCCTTAAAGCATATGTCATGAGCTCGGAATAGTTCTTGATAAAAACAATATAATAATGATAAAAATATTTTATCAATAGAATAAGTAAATAATAAATTAATTTACTCATTTTTTTATTGTTTTTGGTCAAACTAAAGACTTAGACATTATTATAAAGACATGATTTAGGCATTATTATAAAGACAAGACCCAAATAAAATCAAATAAAATTGCAGGAAAAAAACGACTTTAACTTTTCGAGTCTTGTAAATTGAAGGAAATATTGTTGACAAGTAGGTTGGATTCAATACCTCGTCCGATTCACTGCAAATGCGATCATTATTTAAACTGATTGTATAATAAACATTTTACGCTTTTTATTTTTCTTTTAATCACAAAATTACATTTATTATATAATAACATGTAATTAATAGATAAATAATAGTTACACATAATCAATATACAATATATAAATATATATTTATCATTATTTCAGCCTTGTATTACATTGTTTGCAAAACAATTTTCTAGTAAGCATTAAATTTTGATAAAATAACAATTTATTGACTTATAATTTTTCTTTTTGCTAAAAAACATAACAATTTTCCAACTATTCACAGTACTCCGAATTGAATTTTTATAACTATAAGGTTATGATACTTACTTTATTCTTCTAACCGCAGCGATCCACTTTTCCAATTGATTTTCTTTCCACTTAGCTGTAGAAAATGTATAGAATTTGCAGTCACTTTTTCTGCTAGTATTTCTACAACCCACTATACAACAGCTTTGGTGGCTTATTTTTAATTATCTTATTTAAATTTGAAATAAACCAATATGTTATGTGTTTTTGTTTAAAATTTCTGTTATAGTAGCTTACTTTAATGCTCAAAGTAGCCACAACGAACGCTTCGGTCGATTTGACTTCCCCTTCCATGCCTTCGCACATAGCCAATACCCAGTTTTCGATACGCACAAGAAGTAACTTTTGATGCCAAATCTTGCACGTTTCATGGGCATATATTGTTTCCAGCTTAGTGCTCCTTTATACAACATTAGGCTTTCGTCAATTGTAATTTTCCTTTGAAGGGTATAAGCAGTTTTAAATTTTTTATTCAGAAAATCATATACAGGCCAAATTTTATTCAGTTTCGGATAAGGATGTAAATCATAATTATAGGTTTCATTATTCATAAAATGTAAATACTTTTTGATCAATTTGAACCGCCTATTGGACATTACTTTGGAAAAAAATGGAGTGGCAATAATAGGGTTTTTCGACCAATACATATTTTCATCTGGCTTGTATACGATACTCATATTTAACACTATTGCAAAAAATATTCGCATTTCTGCTGCTGTGACATTCCAATCCATTACAGCACCAGACGTTGAAGGCTCCGTTCTCTGTTCTTGTATAAAATATACATTTGTTTCTTCAACAATTTTTTCAACCAAATAAATAAAAAATTGCAGAGGTGTGAAAATAATTGCAGAGGTGTTGTTAGCAATGCAACATCTTCATTTATGGAAGAATTTCCCATAAATTCAAAAGGAGTTTGTGCCTGTGGAGTATTTGTACTTATATTAATTTCAGTCCAACCATCAAATTCAATTTCATCATCAAAGTCTAACTCTCTTTCAGATTCCAACCTAATAATCGTTGATGTAGAACTGCAGTCTGAACAATCTAAATCAATCTTCTCAAAATTATGATTTCTTGATAATAAAAAAATTATATAATGGCACATAAATTTTATGGATAAATTGAAATAATTCGGATTCATACTTACCAATTTCTGCGAAACAAAAGCAAATTTAACAAAATATAATTATAACAAAAGTACGTGCGATAGCTACGGAAGTTAAAATCAGAATATATAAATCCTTATCTAATTAGAGATAAAACGCTCGACAGTAATCATTGATTGATTCTCATTATAAATAAGACAATCTTATAACAATAACATGTTCCTTGATGGATATTTAGACATGCGTTTTTAAGAGTTCATTAATCATACCAAAAGTCGTTAAAGTTCATTTTCTTATATATACAATGGATAATTCAACTGTTATTATCATATCTAAACTAAACATATCCAAATATATAGTCATCGTAGGCTTTTTATCGCATAACACTTAGTTTGGCGAGCTATTTAGGTATTTACATAAAATTTGTCAACAGTCTAAAATAAAGTTAATACGTTTAGTAATAATTATTTAATGTGTAAAAATACATTTTGTTTATATAATATTCAATTATATATTAGTAATGCATTGTTTTGGAGTGTAAATTCAGTTTTTAACTTTGTAATTTTAAATTTGGCGCCTCTTACGCAAATATTGATGTACACTCAACGTCAAAAATTATTAATATTTTCCGCCATTTTAATAATCGTATTGCAAAAATTATTTTTATTTCACTAAAAACTTAAAATAACAATGTTAGTGTATAAATATAGATAATAACTCTTGATTAATTAAATAAAGTAAGTGTAAGTGTCATTTTGCCTTAAATTTCCAATGTCCGACATAATAAAAAATTACATTAAATTTATGAACAATTTAAGTCTGAAATAAAGTTAATACGCTTAATATTATACATTTGATGATTGTAAATGTATTTTGTTTTTATTTTATTGATTTAAAGATTGTTTGTTGGTCTTTATTATACGTTTTGAAGTGTAAATTAAGTTTTTAACTTTGTAGTTTTAAATTTGGCGCCTCGTACGCAAATATTGTGTGTACACTCAACGTCAAAAAATATTACAATTTTCCGCCATTTTAATAATCGAATTGTAAAAATGATTTTTTTTAACTAAAAACGTAAAATAACAATGTTATTGTATACATATAGATAATAACTGGTGTTTAAATAAATAAACTAGTTGTAAGTGTCATTTTGCCTGAAGGCAAGTTGCACAAAAGTGTTGACACGTATAAATATGTGACTTAATGTAGAAAATTTGACAGCTAATTATTTACATCAACTGTCAACTGTCAAGTGTTTTTAAAATAAACAATTACATAATTATAATGAAACTGAGATTTTTATATAATATTTTTCCAACTGATTTTTAATATATGGTGCTTGTTAGTGGTTTTGTGATAAAAGTTTTGATTAGATAGTTGATTTGATAGTTGATTATCCTTTAATACACTTACGCTTACCTAGATTTGATTACCTAGTACTTGTAAATGAATTTGATTGCATTTGGTTGAGAGTGTGATTGATTAATGAATGTGATGTGCTATTCATGGAAAATCTAGATATTGAAATAACAATTATGTTGGAGCATTTAATTAATAATAAGACTTTTGCAGTTTGATTGGGTTTGATTGCGTTTTGTGTAAATGTAAGTTAATTTATGGAATTATATATGAAATTAATATATATTGTTAGGAGTAAAGTTTTGTTCAGGTATTTCTCTTTTATAAATATTCTGATTACTTTTTCAAAAAAGTTTGTGTATGAACAACAAAATGTAATTTTTAGATATACATATTTTTAACATTTATATAATGTAGATGAACGACGCTGCTCGGTGTTTGAAAATTATATTTAAACCTTATTATATTATTAAGTTTATATTATAATTTGATCTTCGTTAGTTTTTTTTATAATTTGCACGTCAGTAGAGTCCCTTTTTTATCTGTTTGCCTCTTTTTCAATTTGCTTGTCAGTACAGTCCCTTTTCCTCAACCAAGACACTCGTCAGTGCTGGACTTGATCAATATAGTCCCGTCCCTCTATACCCTGCCCCCACATTCCTCACGATGGATACACAATATGGGCCTATTATTAACAGCGGCAATCTCGATGCGTTCATTTCGATCCACTTGAGACTCGACTCGATAGAGGGAAGCACTTGAAAACACACGCTAATGATGACTAATGACTAATGACTAATGACCGGTGATGAGTCAGACAGTCAGTAGAGACACCGTGGAGCGATTTAGTTCCTACACTCTGCTAAATTAGTCCTAGCAGGGAATAATAGACAAAAAGGACTCTACTGACGAGCAAATTGAAACCAAAGATAAAAGGGACTCTACTGGCAAATAATTTAAACAAGACCACACGTTAATTTAAAGAAGAAAAGGACTCTACTGACAAGCAAACTGAAAAAAGAGATAAACATTGACTATAAGGAAACTCTAAGGGAAGCAAAGAGACAAAATTGCTAGTTTATGCAAAAGGGACTCTACTAACGAGCAAATGTTGTCATTTTAAATATAGGCATGTGGGGTATCAAATGAAAGGTCTCGACGAGCTAAATTCAAATATCATATGCACACACTTAGTAAACGTACCGGGTTCCGTACAAACACAAAATGTCATAATTCAATATCACTGTTGTCATGTCATAATTCACAATCATGTTTTTTTGAACGCAAATTTAAAGCACACCGATTTGCAAAATTTTAATCTTAACTTGAAACTGAAGCTGAACATAGAAAAGGGACTCTACTGACGAGCAAATTGAAAATGAGACAAACAAATGAAAAAGGCACTCTACTAATGAGCAATTTAAAAATGAGACAAAAAATAAAAAGGGACTCTACTGACGAGCAAATTAAAACAAAAGATAAAAAGGGCCTTTACTGGCTAGCAATCTCAAAGGGACTCTACTGACTCTACTGACGATCAAATTAAAATAAGAGATGATAAATTTAAATACCCAAAGCGATTTTACTGACAAATAAACTTAAATACAGAGAAAAAAATTTGATCGTCCCCTTGAACAACGAAAACAACAAAAAAAAGCTATGTTTTATAGTTTTTGGTCAAAATCTGAAAATTGCTCCTGAACAGTCACATTATAAACACTGCCTCGTGTTAAAGATGTTCATTAGAATGTACTTATCTAGGGCTATTTTCACGTTTTTTTTCCAAAAATTCATATTTTTTATATTTAATCAATAATCGTATGTATACGTTTATAAATTTTGACTCGTAACTGCTAAACTAGTGTTGTAACCTCTAAATTGTCTTAAGGTGATTTGTAGCCAATAAAATTCTGCACAAACTCATCTTTGGCCATAGTTCCGTACCTTGAATATTTATGATACAAAAACGCTGTCGAAAATTAGTAACATATTAAAGCTACTTGTATACTACATATAGTACAGCTGGTCAAATATGAGTTAAGAAGTTTTACTTCAAATATAGGCATGTTGGGTATCAAATGAAAGGTCTCGACGTGAACTATCCAAATCCTGTAGTAAAAGACTCGGTAAATCAATAGGGTTGCATACAAGGCTTGTAATCGATTTCTAATATATATTTTTTTTTTTGTTAATTTAAAGTATACGAAGTTGGTGTCGAGTTCGCCACGGTAGACCATATTATCATATTCAATTTTGCATAAATTCACCGAATGTTCCATTAATTTCGGACAAACGGTTCAAGAGTTACAAGACTTGCAATAAAAAGTTGACCAATGGGTTGCTGAACAGTGGGTCAAAACTTTGTAAAATAAAATATAGGCATGTGGGGTATCAAATGAAAGTTCTCGACGAGCTGAATTCAAATATCATGGTGACGTCACAAGTAATAAGTTTGCGTACTAATAGGTTTGCGTACAAACCATTTATTCAATTTCTAATATCATTTTTGTGCAATTTTGAAGTGCTCGAACTTGCTGCAATGTTTCTATATCATACAATATTATACATAATTTAATTTAACACAAATTCACCAAATATTCCATTCATCTCGGACAAACGGTTTAAAAGTTACAATAAATTTAATATAAGGTTGACCAATAGGTTGCTGAACAGTAGGTCAAAACTTTGTAAAATCAAATAGGCATGTGGGGGATCAAATGAAAGGTATCGACGAGCTAAAATCAAATACCATATACACAAATCCAGCAAACCTACAGGGTTCCGTACAAACATCATTTTCAATAGCCAACATCACCTACTTTTGTTTTAACGCAAATTTATAGCACACCGACTTGCTATAAGATTCCAAACCTTAGACAACATTATAAATCAATTAATTTTGAACAAATTACCCAAATATACCTTTATATTTAAACAAACCGTTCAAAAGTTACAAAGCGATAAATAATCAAATTACAACACGTTTATTACTGGCGCGTATAGATTTAAAATTCGTTTCATGTTTTTATTTTAACTCAAGACAATGTATTTTTAATCGACGCCAGTTATTTTAAATTGCCGCTTTTAATTTGGGCGTCAAAAATTCTCTCTGTGACGTCCAGTTTTAGTAATTAGTGGTGGTTAATGGGCATTTTTATCGATATTGATGGAGAAGAAGGGGATGAAATGTTATTTTGGTGTATGTTTTTTTTTTTAAACATTCCTGTCGTGGTTTTTCATCATGTCCATTATTACTTTATTATTTGCTATCCACAAGTGTCAGTAGTGTCCCTTTTTTGTAAATGTTTCTTAAATGGATTGACAGTGTTTAAATAATTTTTTTTAAATTATTTTTTTTTTATATTGTTTGCTTTTTCATCACAAGATTATTTATAAATTAAAATTTATTTTTTTGATCAGTGGTGTTCTTTTTTTTCTCTTAAAATAATTATTGGTCGTCAGTAGAGTCCCTCTTTGTTTTCAAACTGAGCTTGCTCATCAGTAGAGTCCCTTTGTCCTTTTAAATCGTGTTTGCTCGTCAGTAGAGTCCTTTTTACATTTTTAATTCGTGTTTGCTTATCAGTAGAGTCCTATTTACGTTGTTTTATTGGTTTGTCATCAGAATGTATTTTATAACGTTGTTTTCATTTTAAGAATTTTTTTTTCTTACATTTTGGTATAAAAATGATCAATTTTAGTATTCGTCGTCATAGTAGACATACTGAAGTCTAATTTGTGTAAATTACAAGTTTGTAGTGCAAACGGTGCGTCCTGCAGAGCTCTCAAAAAACGACACTATCATATATATCATATTTGCTTTATAAAATATTTTTACTAGACAATTGTCATTTTCTTGCAATTTTGTTATGAAAGTTATCAATTTTAGCATTTGTCGTCATAGTGGACATATTGAAGTATAATTTGTAAAAACTACAAGTTTGTAGTACAAACGGTGCGTCCTGCAGAGCTTTCTAAACATGACACTATCATATACATTACATTTGTTTTGTTCGGGGTATTTACTAAAGAATTATTTTTTTCTTACATTTTTAGTATGAAAATTACAAATTTTAGTACTTTTTGTCATAGTAGACATACTGAAGTATAATTTGTGTAATTACAAGTTAGTAGTACAACGGTGTGCGTCCTGAAGAGCTTTCTAAACATGACACTCTCATACATATTACATTTGTTTTGCTCGGGATTTTTTAAAAGAATTATTGTTTTCTTACTTTTTTCGTATAAAAACTATCAATTTTAGTATTTGTCGTCATAGTAGACATACTGAAGTATAAGTTGTGTAAATTAGAAGTTTGTAGTGCAAACAGTGCATCCTGCAGAGCTTTCTAAACATGACACTATCTTATTTATTCAACTTTCTACATTGTTGTATTTTGATTGGAAATTAATTTTTTGCTTATGATTTTGTTAGAAGACTCATTGGTTTCAGTATTTGCTGTCGTAGTAAACATACTAAAGTATAATTTAAATAAATTACAATGTCGTAGTATAAACGGTGCGTCCTGCAGATCTCTTCAAAACTACTTTTTAAACAATTCAAATTCTATTCCCACTTGACAGTCTTAGTTATAATTACATTTCCCCAGAATGGGCTCTGTGGGTGGACACAGACCATGGGACAGGGTTGGGGTTTGTTTTGGATCCAACAGAACACAACAGATTTTATTTCCAAAGGTTTGCAAAACCAACTTCCGACCGACCGAGTAGTACGACGAGTAATACTACATCCCTCCACCGCCACCCACTCTTACAAACTTGGTAGAAAGAATTATAAGAGTTTTGTTAAAATGTGTGCATTACTATACTAAATTTAAACAATTTAGCGTATGTTTTGTCATAGTATAGAGGTTGAAGAGTAACTTACTCAAATTACAGTGCTCTTGTACGGTACGGGTACGGGTACAAGTTGTACCCATAGTTCATCCTGAGGAGCTCCTAAACATCTATATCTATCGACTTCGGTCAACACTATATCGATGTCATTGTTTACAATTATTATTATTATTTTAAAATTTTTGCAAGACGACTTATCAATTTTAGTATTTGTTGTCACATTAGACATATTAAGGTATAACTCAACCAAATTGAGTCACAACACACTTGAGTCATAAATACGTCCTGGAGAGCTCATCAAATATAACAATCTGTGTTTCTTTTGTATTAATCAGGGAATGTATGTCAGGGAAAAATTATGGATATTTCAATATTTTGTTAGAAGATGTGTCGGTTTTAGTATTTGTCGTCATAGTATATGCATTGAGGAGTATCTTACTCAAATTACAACACTCTAGTATAAACAGGTCATCCTGAGGAGCTTCCTAACATGTATGTCCATCGATTTCAGTCAATACTATATCGATGTTATTGTTTGCAATTGTTGATAATATTTTATTATTTTGCAAGACGACTCATCAAGTTTAGTATTTGTTGTCATACTAGACATATTGAAGAATTTTTGTACAAATTACAAGTTGATAATACAAACGGTGCGTCCTCAACAACTCCTTAAAAATCATTACTAGAAATCGTTAAAAATTATTGCACTGTGTACTTGATTGATAAAAGTATTATTATATCGATATTTTGTATAAAGGGTTATCGATTTTAGTATTTGTAGTCAAAGTAGGCATATTGAAGGTAAATATATTCAATTTACAAATTTGTTGGATAGAAAATGTACACTAAGGCCGTTTTCCAAAAACGGCATATTCTTTTATCTGAATAAGCAACTTTAGTATGGGTGCAAGTCATTTTTTCAGTAAATTGTTAATAGTTTGAAAATTTCTTAGAAAATGTATTGATTTTCGTATTTGTAGTCATAGTAGACTTATTATTGTATATTATGACCAAGTTTGAAGTCTTAACTATAAATAGTACATTTATAAAAAAATTTTAAACCCCAGACTAATATTTTAATTTTATCAAACTATAGTAAAACATTTTCGGACATTTTGTAAAACTACTTTTTATACTGCAAAATTTCCCAAAGAAAGCTTATCGATTTTAGTATTTGTTGTCTTAGTAGACATATTAAGGTATATTATGAGAAAGTTTGAAGTCTTAACTATAATAGTATAGTTACAAAAAACCTTAAATCTTAAATCCCAGAGTAATATTTTAATTTTATCAACCAAAGCAAAAATGTGTGGACATTTATTCAAAATATTGTTATACTACAAAATTTACAAAGAAC
>NW_020536776.1:0-21123 GCF_003426905.1 Ctenocephalides felis
GGGTTTTTTTTGGATATGAGTTGAGTCAACTGTGACATTTCCAGAAAAACATAGGGTTTGCAGCATTGCTGCCTAGTAACTTTTTTTAATTCCTGTCCATGCTCGATTTTCCGCCTAGTCGCTTTTCGTTCAATTGTGGAAAACGTGGAAAACTCAGGCACATAATTGGAAAGACGAAATTTATGACGGAAGCGACCGAGAGAAAGGTCGCATTGTGAGAGCGACCTCACCTCAAACAAACTTCCCTTTGCAGCCCCTCATTCTCGGTCACAGTTTCTGGATGAAATTTAATAGACGCTCAAATTTCCCGTGGGGCGTTCTACGTACTCTGCCTTCGCATCAAATGTTACCCAGGACAGAATCTGTTCTTTATAAAATAATCACGTTTCTATTTTTCTTATCTTGCAATAAAATTGATTTTGCGTGCAATCTTTCGGGATGGAACATAGGGCGCGTGCAGGAATTTTTTACATTGATAATGCGAAGAATACTTTCTACAAAATTATACTAAACTGGTGGTACATGGCATTGTGCTTTGGCAAATTGCTGAAACTTCCCGTACCGTAATGAAATACTCGAGGAATATTAAGTGCTTTCCAATAGATTATTATAAATAATGTAACTTTCATTATTCGTGCTTTATAGACAAATTTAAGAGCTTATAAGACAAATTGGACGACGACATTTATATAGGTATGTTTATACGAAAAGTAAATAAACAAATCCTAATAAAGCTGGAATGAAGGAATGTCTCATATTTCATTGATTCAAGAATCATGCAAATCGAATAGTCTGTGCTCTCAAAATACATCATTTCTATTTTCTGCATTAGCTAGGCCTGTATTTTCCAAAAACTAATTAGCACGTCTCGATCAGTAAAAATTTAAGAATAATTCAAATCGGTTGATCCGTGCACCTGAAAGCGTGGACAAAAAATTAACATAAGCACATACACACATACACACACCTTTATTTTGTCTAAGATTCATAAACCTTCGAACAATTACAATAACTCGCCCTACGGACGTCAAAAATACTAATTTCAATAATTTTCATTAAACATATTATACAATTTTTCATGGAATCAGAAAAGTTATAGTTGGGACAGCGAGGGGGCTTGTCGAAAAAGTTGTAAACTTATGAAAAACTTTTATTTTAATTAATCTATCTTGAAATTTTCTACGAAATAAAGATATAAAGTTGCTGTAATTATTGCTCTATCGAATCAAGTTATAAGAATTCCATAACTGTTGTTCATTATTTCACGACTAATCGATTTTTAGAAAAAAATCGGTGGGACAACTTACCCCGTGTTATTATTTACTCAATTTTTAATATTAACTTGTTTCTAAGTAATTCTTTCAATATCAATGCAAGCTTAAATTAAATATTATTATAACTGTAACATAGAAAATATACAAAGTTTGTAATAGAGACAATGTTCAATATCCAATAGATACAATTTTAATTTTGTAAATATTTTTAAGATTTTTTTGGAAAACGTCTGTTACTATAGTCTATTTTCAACAGTGGTAACTATAGTAACAGACCTTTTCCAAAAGAATCTTCAGAAATATTTTTTTTTTTAAATCCTAGCTACCCTATATAATTTAAGTATAAAAATGATAAATTGTCCACTAAGTTATAGTTCTTTTCACCAGATTACTTAATCAATCAATGCCTGATAATCTCTCATAATAATAAACTACATGTTTTGTATTAGAATTGCTATATTTGATTCCAGTTTTTGGAATAAACTTATATAATATAATTAGATAATTTTAAATTTTATTAATTATTTTTCCTTATTTTTTAAGAGTTTTACAAACTCATTATATTAATACAGAAAAATGTAAAATGTCACGAAGACTTTCATGTAGTTTATTTGATGTGTCACGTACAACTTTGAAATTGCTTGAGTTAGTTGGTCGCATCTGATTCCTAGTTTTGGGTCTTTAGTTCTTGGTTTGTTTTATATTAGTTTATGCCCTAGAAACTTTGTTTAGTTTATTTGCATATACTCAGCTAGCTTTGAAGGGAAACACTTCATGAAGTAACACCTTACTAATCTGAGTCCTTTTGAAACAATAATATACGAGGACTCTAAGAAATCATACATTTTTAGTATTATTCACATATTATTTGCAATATTCAACACATTTTGTTTGTTATTAACTTGGAAATTCGTTAAAACAATATGATGTGGTTTCTGTAATATTTTGAAAATTTCGTTGAATGCATGATAATCTCTCGTAATATTGAAATATATTTTGAAGTAAAACTTTTTTATGCGCGACTAGGGTGAAAATCCGTACAAATGCAACGGAAATGCATTACTAAATCATTTCAATACGGATCGATTGTGATTAGTCGTCGTGTATGTGAATAGAGATCTGTCCTTGTATGCGTACCGCTACCAACAAGGAAATCGGCATAAATGAACATTTTAAAGTTACATAGTAATACTAATCTTGATTTAATAAAAAATGCCCGAATCAGAAGAATATCATACCCTGTTTCTTGAAAATAATAAAAAAATAAACAAAGAGCAGTCAATGAATGTATGTTAATTTTAATGACAGAAGTTCTTCAAACACAATTACATGATGAGTGAAGTTGCAAAAACAATATTTGTTTAGGCGTTGTTTAACATAATCCACTGTGTGAACAAATATTAAAGAATTTATTAATCAGCAATTTCTTCATTTCTCCAATAAAGGTTCATTTCTAAATGCTAATTACAATGACAAACCGATCATGTCATATTTGAAGTATGACTTTAATTACATTATTGTGTTTAAATATTATACATATTTTTAATGCTATTATAAATATATAATTTATAATTTATCATTATATAAATATGTATAATGGTCGGCACTAATCAATGTGTGCATCACGTGTGGTGCCACATTACTAATAAACATTATTCAAAATTGTTACTTTGTACAGCAAATAAGTTTTACTTCAATCGTGTCGTACTCTTGGTGTATTTATATATAAGATTGGTATATTTATTTCAAGTTTTTGGAATTTAATTATATAAAATAAATTAATTAGATAATTTAAATAATATCTACGAAGTCTGCTGAACTGATTTTTATAAACTTTTATTTCGAATAGTTTATTTGCTAGACTATATTGTCTTATTATTAACTTAATAACATTAAGTGTTTAATATTAAATGAATATTTTTTAGGTTTTCTCAAAAAAATTTTAAATTGTTTTAAAAAATTAAATAATATTTCTGAAATTAATATAACTAACTTTTTATTAATAATTATTACTCATGTTTTATATTCTACAGATATTTATTATTTACTTCCCATACAGTTTCATAGTCTTCTAAACATTTTGGCGTACATTACAAAAATGGTTGCATGTGTGTATATATATGTAGTATGAGTATGTGTATATTTTGATACAATTTTTTGTTCTTGATTTTGAGAGCATGGAGTAACCGATTTGAATAATTTAAAAAATGATATATAATAATGAATAAAAGAAACTATTGACGGGGAGACGTGCTGATTAGTTTTTTGGCAAGGCAGGTCTAGCCGTTTCAGAGAAATGGATCACACAGTTACTAGTAATATTTATCAGATACATAATATATAAAAAATCTACTAAACCGATTATTCAAGAAGTATGCTTTATAATGTTACAGTACCAAGCCGTATACTTATTTCATCCTAAGCAGTAAGTGAAAGAGTTTGACTGGCACTTTATATACAGAATAAATTATTTTTCTCTCATTCGAATATATGATTAAATCTTTCTCTCATGTCTACTTTAACACGAGCATACATTATAAATGTATAAATGAACAAATGTTGGCAATATCAAAATCGCAGCGGAGCGCGCGACGTTAAAACGTAATCATAAAGCGATTTGCGCTCCCTACACGGCAAAATACTCCAACTCGCTGATTCTTAAACTTATTTTGCTTTTCCTGATCCGTGAAAAAATAAGCGTGTTATCATATAATATAAATGGAAGGAAAAACTGTATTATTTGAATATTTCGGTCTTAGGGATAATGCTATTGTAAAATTGCAGATATAAATAGATTTATTTTTTTGCTTTTAGATTTATGCCCTTCTTCTAAAAATAGCTTGTACGTTCAAATCACATTTTATTTTTAGTATTAATCTTATCTAGCACATATGTCTAAATAGAGACAATATATTAGAACTAATTAGAATGCATAATGCTACCAAAATGTGATTTGAATTTAATTATTTTTTTTTAATCTCAAAATTTGCTTTATTTGACTTAAATACATACATTGATTTTTATATACAATTTGTATTTTATGTAAAAATCAATGCATGTATTTAAGTCAAATAAAACAAATTTTCAAATTAAAATAAAACTAGCTGTAAGTGGAATTCTGTCTTGAGGCAATTATGGCATCGTGCCATAAGGCAAATTGCTGGAACTTCCCGTACCGTAACGAAATGTTCGAGGAATACTGAATGTTTTCAAATAGATTATTATAAATATTGTAACATTGCCTAATATTTATAAGAATTATATAAACTGAATTGCAGAGTTGAATTTATTTGTATAGTATATTAGAACTATAGTCAGAATTAAAAATAAAATCTGAAATATTTTCGATATACAAAAAAAAAAAAAAAGTTGGAACAAAATTTTTTTTCCCAATTATTTTGTTAACACAAGCAGAAAGTTCTTTGAATCATTTAAATCGGACGCTTAGTTCTCTCAAAAACTGCCATTTTTACATATTTAGCTCCGTATCTTCGGAATGGTTGGGCCTGCCTTTGCCAAAAACTAATAAACACTTCTCCCAATCATTACTAATTGAATGTTTTTTAGATCATTCAAATCGGATACTCCGTTCTCTCAAAAATTCGATTTCTATTTTCTGCACTCTTTGCTCCGTATCTCCGAAACGGCTGGACCTGCCTTTGCCAAAAACTAATCAGCTCTTTTCCCTATCAATAGGAATCGAATGTTTTTTGAACCATTTAAATCGGTTGATCCGTGCGGCCTAAAACGTGACTGGAAATTTGTATCCATACATACATACACACACACACACATACACACACACACACATACACACACACACACATCCATTTTTTCTGAGGTATGCCAAAACGTTCAGAAACCTTCAAAACGTCGAGAAATGTAAAAATTTTTAATTCCGATTTTCGGCCCATTACAATAACTTACCCTACGGGAAGTTAATAAAATTCAAATCACATCTTGGTTGCATTATGCATTCTAATTAGTTCTAATATATTGTCTCTATTTAGACATATGTGCTAGATAAGATTAATACACGATTAGTGGGTATGAATAAAGAATGTAAAGTACATCGTTACAAAAATTAATGTAAAAATGAGACAAACTAGAGTCTAGTCAATTATGATGATGAAACATTTCTGTTTAACCCTCCGTCGGTCGGCGTGGTCTGGCCAGACTTTTTTCGACTTCAATTAAAAAAAAAATACTTCTAGTAATCCTATCGACTTGAAATTTCTTGACTTTTCCTAAAATTTAATTAGCTGTCGATCAATGAAAAAATCAGGACGAAAAAATGTACAAAAGGATAATTATAAGGATATTAACTTTTTTATACTTCGAACGGTCGATAAGGTCTGTCTAGACCACCTATACATTTTGTCAAACTGCGTTGTATATATTCTTTGCTATGTCTTGTAACAAGAATGTTAGTAATTTCATGACGAAAGTTCCTTGAAAACTTACCAAATTTATTGGAAATCACAAACACTGAAAATCGAATAAGTAATGCACACATTATCAACAATTTTTCTACCCGTACTGCTCGAAATTTTTTTTGGCAAACCTGTAGTAAAATTATATTTTCATTTTGAGTTTTACAGCTCATTTCAAAGGCGACGCACCTCATTCGTTTTCATTTGAATTTCACATTCATTTCAAAGGTGCCGAAAAAGAATAAATATTGTTTTTCATTAATAAAAAACAGAAAAATTAACAAAAAAAGCAACGATTTTTTTATTTTTCTTGATTTTTTTATATAATATAATATGTAATATTTTTATTATAACGAAAAGCTCAACACATGCAAAAGATGGTAAGAACAAGAAAAAATCTAAATTATAAATATTTACTACTAATAATCGTTAATATATATGACACCAAAAACTCATTTATCCCATACAAATGCATGTAAAATGAATGGTGGTCCAGCCAGACCTTTCCGACTGTTCGAAGGTGAAAAAATATCCGACCGACGGAGGGTTAAATTCATTGAAACTAGTGGTGTATAGCATCATGCCTAAAGGCAAATTGCTAGAACTTTCCGTACCGTTACGAAATGTTTGAAAAATATTAAATGTTTTCAAATAGATTAATATAAATACTGTCTAATATTTATAAGAAATATTAAGTTATCTCAGAACTGCCATTTTTTGCACATTCAGCTCTGTATCTCCGTACCTGCTGGACCTGACTTTGCCAAAAACTAATCAGCACATCTCCATATCAATAGGAATCAATTTTTTTTTTTGAACCATTCAAATCGGTTTATCCCTGCGCCCGAAAACGTGTACGAAAAAATGCGGACTACAAAACACACACACATCTATTTTCTCTGAGGTTTTCCAAAATGTTCAGAAACCTTCAAAACGTGGAGTAATGCAAAAATTTTCATTTTCGATTTTCGGTTCATTAATATAACAACCATACGGGGAGTTAATAATGAAAAAGCACAGAAATGGCAATAAACATTCTATAAAATTGTGTAAATGTATTCAACTTAATAATAAATATAATAATTATAAAGATAAACAAATGAGTTATAGTGAGACAAATTCGGAATGTGTAAACCAAGAACGTTATGCTCTGCAATATTTCACTCATTTAACACACAACTCCTTTAACTCGTTTAATCAGTAACAAAGTATATCCAATATAACTTAATTTGCAAAAGTGTTTGGTTTTCGGTTGTGACATAAATTGATAAAAAATATAAGCAAGATAAAATACGGAAGGGAAAATAAAATAAATTTTCAGTACAAAAACAAAAAATTTCACAAAGATTTCTTGTTAACATTGTTTAAGAAATTATTTTTTGTTACATATTGTTATATTTTATTTATAAGCTTTGTTTAAATGCGATGTTGTGGTACATAGTATTGTTATTGAACGCCAATAAAAGTTGTTATAAACCATTTTAGTGTTTATACCTATTGCTTTTAACTAATCCCCAATCTGTCACACTCTGGCCCTTTTCTTGTATGATTTGCTTTTATGACTAATCGTTATTTAAGTCAGTATATTTGTATTTCCATGTAGACAAATGTTCAAGTTACATTTGATTTAATTTTCTCTCAGCTAACAGGTGAATTAACAAAATTATGGCTGATTAAAATGAAGTGGCATAACCGTACCTAGTGTACTCTATGTATATCTAATATAAATCGCATATTAAAATGAGAACATACATAAAAAAATATTGCAATTATATTTTTTCTAGTAGACAATTATATATTACTAATGATTAAATTTGTAGAATCTCTGCTCGTACCACTTGTATGTGCAGAAAGATCTTTCCGTCATAAATTTACTGATATCGGAGTGATGTATGTGACAAGGAAGTCAGCATGAGTTTAAGATGATATGAGTCCCTATTTATGATATGGCTCTGCGATATGACTTAAAACAAAATAAATGATGATTTTTATTTGAACTTACACTGATACCCTAAAATCGATTCAGATCATGGCATGTAACAGCCTGTACAGTAAACAAAGAAACACTGAAAACATATTTAGTAAACCATTTATTCTCAATAGATGAGAATAAATATCTATCTGCTGAGAGAGAAAAATAAAAGCTATTTATATTTTTCCAATATTATACTTATATTAAACCTAAATTATTATTAACAAAATTTCTGATGTTAATCTTTTATACTTTTTAAATATCAAATTTGTCTACTGATCAATCCTTACTATTTAATGTTAATGGAAGAGTCGTAACATTATATAAACTAAAATTATTTTAAAGTGGTTTTTACTAAACAATTCTGAATATTTTGATAGCTTTTAAAATTCAGATTATATTGATCGTTAATTCAAAAATATTATAGTATGTATATTTTTATCTTAACATAAACCTCTTGGTTACTCATTAAAATACTTTAGATTTTTGATATATTTTTAAATATGATCAAAATATTTTAACGACCAAAACGGTCAAGAATTAAAACACAATATTTGAATACGTGCCAAATATTAACACACAGAAAATGATTTTCGTTTCTCGGGATCATTTAATCTCAACAGAAAATTAACATGAATCATAAAAAATATTTTGAATATGTATTTTTTTTTAATTGTAGGATAATATTTTCTGTTTTATTATATTACACCGCTTGTTATATTATTAAAGTAAAGTATTTCTCATTCATTTGCTTCAATTTAATTTTTTTTTTAAATTTAACTAAATTATAATATATAAATGCTGGAATTTGAGGAATATATTATGCTTTCAAATAGATTATTATAAATGTTGTAAGTTTAATTATTCCTATTTCATAGACAAATCACGAAGGGCTTATGAATTGGACGATGACATTCTTCATGATTACATGACAAGTAACTAAACAAAACCTAAACGAGTGAAGTTAGAATTAAGAAACTTATTATTTCTATGAATTATATAAATAGAAGCCAAGTTAAAATTATTTCTTTTAAGTATATAATTAAACCTCAGAATCGTAGTTGTTTTCAAAATTAAAATCCGAATTATTTTCAATATTTAAAAAAAAATCGGTAAGGAAAAATTTTGAAATAAAAAAGAAAATTGTCTTCCCCAAAAACTGTATTTTGAATCATTCGAATCGGATGCTTTGTTCTCTCAAACACTTACATTTTTTACACTTCTAGTATCTCATCTCTGAAACGGCAGGACCTGTCTTTTCTAAAACGAAAACGTGGTTTCTTATTAAATTAAATGTTTTTAATCATTCAAATCAAATATTGTGTTCCCTCGATTTTGTTTTCAGCCCATCCCCCCAGTAGCAACTAAAAATGAGGTATGCCAAAATGCTCAGAAACCTTTGAAACGAAAAGCAAAAAATTTTGCTTACCTTTTAACTTACCTGTATTGAAATGTCGTACTAATGTTTATTTTATTCATCACATATCACTAACGAATTATCATACTGATTCATAACATTATTTCCTAGAAAAAATATAAATATTTCATATTTTTATTTTTTTAAAGATGTGGTTTCTGAATAAAAAAATATGAATTGATCTAAAAATATTGATTATAATTAAACAAATATAATTTAATAATTTCTAAAATGTTGCTAGGAATGGAAATATAAGTATCATATGCTATAATCTCTTGCAAGGACTACAAAACTCTTATAGGTGTGATACTAAACGTTTGTTAAAATTAAACGATTTTCATGGTATAACGATAGAGTGTTTGTTTGTTTGCAATGTGTGATAAATCCACTCAAAATACTTTTAACACTCGTAAATTAATTTATATTTTATTGATTAAAACGAATATCTACACATATCTGGAAGTTCATTTTGCCTCAAGGCAAAATACCAATATCAACTAGTTTTAATTAATAATCTAAAACTATTTCCTCACATGTTTTTACATTTGATGGCCATATTTTATACAATTTAATTAAATTATCTCAAAAAGAATAGATCATTTAAATATTTATGTCATAAATTAAAGGTCAAGAGAGAAAATTGAACGTATGCCAAAATCTCATGCGCTCGACTGAATTTATGCCCGAAAAAAATCAACGACGACTTTTTCGCATTTTTTTCTCGTTTTCACGGAATGCCCTGAAGGGCCGATAACTTTTTGCGAGCAGATTTAAGTGCTCTTTACTAAGAACAAAGAATAACGACGCTTTTCATAATTTCTGTCAGCCGTTTTAGACTTCCCGTGCGTTGTCGAGCCGTTTAATCGATGTCTGGAGATTAAAAAATCGAGGGAAAACATATTTCGGTAATACGGAAGATAATATATTTATAAAACTGAGTTGTAAAATGACAGCTTGTTATATTAAAAGCCTCTACGAGGAGATGCTTAGTAAAAAGTAATTTGTTTTTTTTTATTGATGATGATGTAACATTGTAACATCAAGTTAAAGCTGTGTATCATCAATGTAAGAGAAATGTACATCTAATATGAGAGCTTATGATTTCGACGATGATGTTCTGTAGGTTTACAAAAAAGTACATAAACTAATCTTAATCAATCTGATTCGAAATATTGTCTTATATTTATAAAAATTATATAAACTGAATCGCACAATTATATAGGGTGGCCCATTTAAGAATTGGAATTTATCGATAGCAACTTGCCTGTAGGCCACACCGTGGGAATTCGAAGTTGCGATATATGGGAAAAAAACTAAGAATTTTGAGACTTTTTTAATGATGTGTAATACTTTATATGTTTTCTTTACAAAAATATCTAAACCGCAAGATCACTAGATCACTAGAACCACTAGATGGACCACTAGATGGACCACCCGTTATATAAGTGAGCTTTATGACTTTAGCTAGAATTGAAATTAAAATCCGAATTATTTTTGATATTCAAGCAAAAAAATTTTTTTTGTAATTAAATTTTGAAATAAAAAAAAATCTACCAAAAGCTATCGTTTCGTTAGCACAAACAAAAAGTTTTTAGAATCATTCAAATCAGATGCATGAATTCATCAGATGAATTTTTTGAACTGCCATTTCTTGCACATTTAGCTCTGTATATCCGAAACTGTTGCACCTGCCTTGGACAAAAACTAATCACCACTTCTCCCCTTCATTACGATTTGAATTTGAAGATTGTTCAAATTGGATGCTCCGTTCTCTCAAAAGCTCTATTTCTATTTTTTACACTCTTTGTATCTCCGAAACGTTTGGACCTGCCTCTGTAAAAACTAATTAGCACATCTTCCTGTCAATAGGAATCGAATGTTTTTTGAACCATTCAAATCAGTTGATCTGTGCGCCCGAAAACATGGCCGAAAATTTGTATCCATACATACATACACACACCCATTTCTAAGGTATGTCAAAATATTCAGAAACCTTCCAATTCAATTTTGATTTTTGGACGATTACAATAAATTAAGTTACTCCAAGTCTGCTGAAGAATATTCCTTATTAAATACCAGATTGAGGATATATGCAGTGCTATCTTTGTGAAAAACGTACAAATAAAGTTTATATTTTGCATCGGTCGGAATAATGTAGTTACTATTTCGTAAAATCGGTTTAGAATTGAAATTTGGACTATAGAGTAAAAAGGAGCAGATGCCAAATTTTAGAGAAATATAAAAAACACATTTCTACAATTTGGAATTTCACTGAACATAGCTGTTTGTTTGGTACGTGTTATGTAGTTCATTTGGTGTGGACATAAATTGGATGTTTGTGCCCCGCCCTACTTTTCTTCATTTTAGTGATTATTATGAAAGCCAAGTTGACCCTTTTGCGTTTAATAAAATCAATTATACTTAGTTTACTATTAGTTACCTGTACTATAAATTAGATTTTTTCGAATATTATGATATGATTGTTTAGTTTGTGCTTATGCTAATGCTGATTAATTAATAATAATTATAATTAAATTAATATATTTTTAAGTATAATTAGTGTATTGAAATTATCATCGAGAGAATTCTCTAATGACTTTTTGGATCATGATGAATTGAAAATTTTTGTTTTTGCCTTAAATTATACATACAGAATTGTTAATTTTGAAATAGATTCAACAGTTTTTTTTTGTATAACCTCTATAAAAAGTTTACACACGTGGGTGGGGTTAAATGTACCAGCTAAAGCAAACAGCAAAAAACATATTTCTACAATGATGAATTAGCTGGAAGTTTTACTGAACATAATCAGATAGTTGTTTGTTTGATATGCGATATTTGTTTTAATATAGTTTTATTGATTTTCAGTCATTTTTTTAAGTGTAATTGGACTTTTGTGACCGCCCTACCTTATAGTTTATCCTATGTTGAAACTTTTTTGCAACTAATAGGATCAATTCCGTCCAATTATTCTGAACGTTGTATACATGTCATCAACAGTTTTGTGTGTACGATTTATTTTACAATATTTCTACTAACTTCAAAATACAATATAGTGATACATATGTGCCTTAAATTAAATTAATATCAAAGTAAAACAAATGCTTTCCATCTTCTACTGAAGGAACTTTAACAATAACCTCATCACCTGTAATAGACTAATAACGTTTAATTATCGAGAAGAGCATAACGCGAACTTTATTAGTAGCTTTCTACAAAAGCTCTACATTTAAATAGCAAATTAACTAATAGACTACAACTAATAATTTATGCGTTTGTATGTTTTTCACATGCTGTAGATTTGTTCAAAATTAATATACAGAACAAATGGTTTTTCATGAAAACATGAATCACAAAGGTTGCTGGAAATGTTACAAATTATTTAAACGTTTTAATTTTCCCGTTTCATGTTGGATTCTCTTCTGGCTTTGAAAATATGATTTGAGTACAACATTCATTGCATTTATTTGTCCATTTAAATATTCACATATTCATATAATCACATTTATCTACTTCGTTTGTTTTTCACATATTTAATTGCATTTTCTCTATTACCAAATATTATGTAGATTTTTGCAACAAAAATATGCAAACCTAATTTTGAAATTAAGGAAGTAATTTGTGTTAATATCAACATTTAATTATTATTTACACTCTTCAAAACAAATTTTAAAATCCATTATGTAAAAACTTAGGCGGACGTATTTTCAATATTAGAATTCCGTATTTTAAAACAAAAATAAATTTGCGCTCGATTATAACAAGTTCATAAAATACCATAAACACGTGAATAAAGTTAAATATAATTTGTATACGTATATAATATAGTTCTAAGTATAAGTATCGTCATTTCCATGTATATTTATACAGGTATACACGTTTGTTTCACGTAATCAAAAACACATAAATGTTCAATAACAAAACTTCTAACAATACCAAAGCATGAATAATATCCAGAAATAGATTTATTATTGCTGGTTTTCATGTCCAAAGATTTTAATGGTCTTTGTAAAACGTTCATGTGTTCACAATTAAATTACTTATTTCATTGACAGATTTATATGTAAATATTAGCATCTCTATATCAATGGATTCATGTGTAATAAAAGAAATAAAAATCAATGAATTCGTTTTTTAGATGTACTGCGCAATATGGAAAAATATTTCGTGAAAACATAATTGATAAATTCACATAAGAAATTACACAAAACTAATCAAAATAATAATGTAGGGGAGACTGGGTACGGTTGTGGCCAGGTACGATGTCATAAAATCTAAACTACGCTGAATTTGAGATTAGAAAAAGAAGTATGTTCGTTCGAACAAGTTTCCTTTATTAAATTGAGCTAGCAAAGTTTTTGTTTGAATTCTCTTAATGATAACTGTTTCTTTTGTACAGATAGATCACTTATGTGCAAGCAATCAGTTTTTGCGTAGATGATTTGTTTAGTCATAACCATGATTTATTTTTAAAAGTGTGATATTCCATTCCATTCTACTTTTTTACATGATTTTACATGATATGCTACGATTTCTGTGGCCAATTTATATGTTTTCAAAATCACTTCAATTATATCTCAATAAATATAAAAGAAATGTGTGTTTTCAAGTTAATTCGAGTGTTAGATTTATAACTTTCTATAAACCTCGAAATGAGGAAATGAAAGGCTATTGCAATTTTGATAAAAGTAATTTGTTTTCTTATTAAGGCACGGATTTTTTTTTTTAATTTAGAGAAGATTAGTGTTATATTTTTTTATGAATGATACATAAGTAATTATAAAGATAAAAAATGTATTTATGTAATTAATGTAATATATGTAATGTATTTATGTATGTATTTGCAGGCAGAAGAACATACATACTTGCCATGCTCATTATAGGAATCGTGTTAAAATATTGATCAAGTAACTTTTTATATATTGATCTTCAATTTTTTAACTTTCCGTAGGTTAAGTTATAGTAATGGTCTAAATGTCAAAAATAAAAATGTTTGCATATCTTCACTTTTCAGAGGTTTCTGAATATTTTGCCATACCTCAGAATAAATGGATTGTGTGTATGTGTGGAGACAGCTTTCCGTCGACCATTTCGAGTGTATGGATGAACCGATTTAAAAAATTCAAAAAGCAACGATTACTATTGATAATGAGAAGTGCTGATTTGTTTTTCGCAAAGACAGGTCCAGCGGCTTCGGAGATATCGAGCAAAAAGTTCTGTAAAGCATTCGATTCATAATGATGGGTAGAAGTGGCGATTGAATTTTGGCAAAAGCAGGTCCAGCCGTTTTGGAGACACAGAGCTAAGTGTGCGAAAAGTGGCAGTTTTTGAGAGAACTTCCGATTTAAAAGATTTAAGGATCTTTAAATTTCTCTTTAAGAATCTCTTTAAGAATCTGTGTTAACGAAACGATTGCTTTTGTGGAAAGAACATTTTTTTAATTTTTTTTTTTTTTAATTTTGAAAAAAACTAGCTGTAAGTGGAATTCTGTCTTAAGGCAATTAAGGCATCGTGCCTTAAGGCAAATTGCTGGAACTTCCCGTACCAAAAATTATTAATTTTTTAAAAACGATTAACATTTTTGAAAAAAATGTACTTTGAAAAAATAAGATTTTTGAGAAACTATATATATGGACAAAAAATTACTTTTTTTTGAAAAAAAAATTAAAAAAAAAAAAAAATTTTAATTTTTTTTTTGAAAAAAAAAAATTTTTAATTTTTTTTTTGAAAAAAAAAATTTTTTTTAATTTTTTTTTTTGAAAAAAAAAATTTTTTCCTTTATTTTGACATATTGTGGAAGATCTGAACTTTTTTTCAAAGCAATCGTACTGATTTAACTGCATAGGGACAAAATATAAAGCGCGTAAGCGCCGCGTCGCTGTCTAACGCATAAGCATTGGTACGGAACCCATAGGAATGTTAACAAAATGTATACTTATTGTTAAAATCTCTATAAAATATCTGATAATTTGATCTAATGATCATTTTTGACCGCCAAATGGCTCATTTTTTTACTTTTTCCTCCATATCTCCGAAACCGCTAGACCTACATTTATGAAAATTTTATCGATTCTTTATCTTGTCAATACAAGTGAAATGTTTTTTGAATTATTTAAATCGGACGCTCCGTTCTCTCAAAAACTGAGTTACCGTTTTCGGCACTTTTTGCCCCGTATCTTCGGAACGGCTAGACCTGCCTTTGCCAAAAACTAATCAGCACGTCTCCTTATCAATACGAATCGAATGTTTTTTGAATTATTCAAATCGGTTGATCCGTGTTCCCGAAATCGTCGACGAAAATTTGTATCCGCACATACATACACACACGTACATACATACACACACACATACACACACACATACACACACATACACACACACATACACACACACATACACACACACACACACACACACATACATCCATTTTTTCTAAGGTATGCCAAAATGTTCAGAAACCTCTGTAACGTAAAGATATATAAAAATTTTCATTTTCGATTTTTTTGCGATTACTATAACTTACCCTACGGGAAGTTAAAAAGGAAGACATTCAGTATTTTTGATGATATGTGAAATATTAAACATTAGATCTAAAAGGTTACCCAGTAGTAAGCCTTTTCTATTTTGATATATTAAATTTTAATTAAGTGACTATATGGATTTTATAAAGTGTTAATGCCAGAATTTTATCTTCAAACGAAAACTTTCTTTCGTTTGGCTTTTTTGTGTGTTCTCTCAATTGACATTGTATAAAATTCCTTGTCCTAAAATTCATTGTTGACGCAATAAAAGAGAATTTTTCAGAGCATTTAATACTCGGTCGCATTTTATCTTTTAAATTAGTGTGTTTCTTATTAATCCTTCGAACTTCTCGTATTAATATTTTTGATATATTATACATCTTGTGGGCTCGAGGTATCGAAGTATTACTGCGTTTTTGTTTCACACTCTGCAACAGTTTGCATTTTTCCCATAGAACATCTATGAAGAAAATACAATATAATAATGTTTGAATTACTAATTATTATTACTACAATTTTTACACACAAGTACCTTGGCGATGAACTGATGAAAATCCAATTGATGGATTTGAAAACTGTTTTGAACGATTTGGTGTATTGAATATATCTTCCAAAAGGCTTTCACCTGATTCCACGGGAAACCTTTCATACGATTGCATGAAAGTAGAACTTCTTTCATCATATATCTGGACATCGGGTTTTGTTTCTATCTCAGTACACACGGAAACAGTCTCTACAAGTAATCAATATAATTAATGCAATGCAATATATAAATAAACCTTAAAAATGTAGCAAATTGTAAAAACCTGATACCAAATTGCAATCCATTAACATTCGATATGACCCTGATCCTACTGCACTTTTTACAATCAACACTCCTTTTTCTAAAATAATTTTTGTGTCTAATATCATCCATTCATTCACATAATTCAATTTTATTATATTACTGTAATCGAATCTAGCTTTATTCATGAGACAGTTTTTCATCGAATACGGATTATCCACAAAGCCGGTAACAAAAAAAAAAATTCATTTAAATAAGCACATTGTTTTATCCCTTTGGCCTATATTGATAACATAATATAACATTATACACAACTCATCGTTTCTAGCCGGAAAGCCGTGCAACATAATACTTTTTCTGGTGTTTAAACACTGTGGCACAGAACACTATGCCATTTTCAACAATATTTATAACACACTTAACGAAACACGATAATAACCATCCAAATTCACTAGAAAAATGCCGATTAAACAATTGATAAGGTTTGGGAATTAAATAAATCTTAGATCATAGATCAACAATGTACTAATAAACGGTTTAAAATTTGAATTTGAATTATATTTGAACACGGTACGCCATCTCTTGAGTGCTGAAAATGAGACGCCCTAATTGCCTTAAGTCAGAATTCCACTTACAGCTAGTTTAATTTTTTACTTACTGATTTTTTTATATCTGGCGATCGTAATTGTTACGAATGAAATCTATTTAGAATGTAACTTTTATATACCTAGTCTTCCGAAAATATATAGTTTATTCCAGGGAGTTACATTTCAATTCGTTTTTACCATTTTTTTTTTTTTTTTTTATTGGCTTTATAAACTGGTACATTAGCCATATACTAAATTACATAATATCTACACTATCTCTTACATATATATCATTGTTTTATGTATATTGCATTTATAATTTTATATTATTTGATTTGATGTAAATATAAAGAGCTCCATATAATCTTGTATCTGTCAGCACTGTTATAAAATTAATTGGAAGTGAGATTTTTTGTTTGATTATTTCCTCCATAGTTTTGTCTGCCCTTTTCCCAACGTTTACACTCCATGATGATGTGCTCTGCATCCGCCCTAGTCGCTTCGCCCAAACAGTAGCAACTAGGATCGATATCGATCCCAATTCTGCTTAGGCAGAACGGAGCGTAAGAATGATTCAGTCTTAATCTACACAATGTTGCGTAAGACGGCCGACACTCCTTAAATCCGTCATACCATGGTTTGACTGGAATTTTTCCTTGTATCATACCATAAAATTTACCTTTAATTCTAATAGATAACTGGAAATCCAATTGCCAAATGGTGGCGGACGTAGCTCAGAGGTAGCATGTCCGACTCACATGCCGGAGATCGATGGTTCGACTCCTGGCGCTTCCAAATAATTGTTAATTTGTAGAATACAAGAAAAAATAGAAGTAAATAGGAAAAGAAGAAGTTTAGAAGATGAGAAGAACATATTGAGAAACAAGAAGAAGAATGAAAATTGAATGGAAGATGAGGATTTAAGAAGAGATAGTATATATATGATGAATGTATAAGAAATATATATGTAAGAATTGTATAGAGTATGATGAAGAATAAAATGAATAATGTATGTGGCTAAAAATGCTGTAAAGCGGAGGCCAATAAAATTAAAAAAAAAAAAAAAAAAATTGCCAAATGTTCCGTATGTTTGCTCTGTTAAATCTTTTTATGTCTCTATAAGATATTCCATCCGCAGCAACAGTCCCTGTATTTATTGCATCTTTGGCGCCGTTATCCGCCGCTTCGTTGCCAGCTATACCAATATGACTTCTTACCCATACTATGCGTAACTCCCAATTAGGACCCGTCATTATTAACGATAGATACACTAAATGACATACATGCGATATTATCAAAAAATTGGGAGTTTTTACCATTAGAAAACATTTGCCAATTTTAAATAAAAAACATACAACATTATTATGCTTCAAATAATTTGTGATATTTATCGAATTATTACAAAATTTTATTATTACATCTAATGCCGATTTAGCTATGTATATTACAGTAATTAGTTTTTTTGCATAGATTTATTGCCGATCAAAATAATATAATTTTTTCAGTCAATATGCTAGGTGTAAATGCATTAAAAAAGATAATCCTATGAGATATCTCGTTTTTACATTTCAATTAAGATCGCACGGCCAATTTTTTAACTTCCCGTAGGGCAAAAAATCGAAAATGAACATTTTTTTATATCTTTACGTTTCAGAGATTTCTGGATATTTTGGCATACCTTAGAAAAAATGGATGTATGTGTGTGGGTGTATGTGTGCGTGCAGATACAAATTTCCGTTGGCGATTTCGGGAACACGGATGAAGCGATTTGAATAATTCAAAAAGCATTCGATTCGTATTGATAAGGAGACGTGCTGATTAGTTTTCGGTGAAGGCAGGTCTAGCCGTTCCGAAGATATGTGGCAAAAAGTGCCAAAAACGGTAACTCAGTTCTTAAGAGAACGGAGCGTCTGATTTGAATAATTCAAAAAACATTTTACTTGCATTGACAAGGTGAAGAATTGATCAAATTTTCATGAAGGCAGGTCTAGCGGTTTCGGAGATCTAACAAAAAAAGTAAAAAAATGCCCATATGCACATCAAATTATCAGATATTTTACAGAGATTTTAACAATAAGTATAAATTTTGTTTACATTTCTATGGGTTCCGTACCAATGTTTACGCGTTAGACGGCGACGCGGCGCTTCGCTATTTCGTCTTTATGCAGTTAAAGTAGTACGATTGCTTTGATATTTTCAATAGTTTTGTCTCAACATCTCCGAGCTCTTAGTTTCTGAGATATATCAATGGCAATAAGAAACTTGCCATGATCTGTCATTTAAGGGAATTAATAATGTTAACAAAGGAAAGTATCAGTAATTAGGTGTTGAGAGAAATCTGTCTCGAACTAAATTAATATTTTAATTAATGAAACGCATCAGTTTTATGCAAGAGTTTTTTCTGTAGATATTGTTTTAATTTTTTTTTATTTACAAAATAGATAGTATGTGTATATCAATCTAATGCCGATTTAGCTATGTATATTACAGTAATTAGTTTTTTTGCATAGATTTATTGCCGATCAAAATAATATAATTTTTTCAGTCAATATGCTAGGTGTAAATGCATTAAAAAAGATAATCCTATGAGATATCTCGTTTTTACATTTCAATTAAGATCGCACGGCCAATTTTTTAACTTCCCGTAGGGCAAAAAATCGAAAATGAACATTTTTTTATATCTTTACGTTTCAGAGATTTCTGGACATTTTGGCATACCTTAGAAAAAATGGATGTGTGTGTGGGTGTATGTGCGTGTATGTGTGTGTGCAGATACAAATTTCCGTTGGCGATTTCGGGAACACGGATGAAGCGATTTGAATAATTCAAAAAGCATTCGATTCGTATTGATAAGGAGACGTGCTGATTAGTTTTTGGTGAAGGCAGGTCTAGCCGTTCCGAAGATATGTGGCAAAAAGTGCCAAAAACGGTAACTCAGTTCTTAAGAGAACGGAGCGTCTGATTTGAATAATTCAAAAAACATTTTACTTGCATTGACAAGGTGAAGAATTGATCAAATTTTCATGAAGGCAGGTCTAGCGGTTTCGGAGATCTAACAAACTAGCTGTAAGTGGAATTCTGTCTTAAGGCAATTAAGGCATCGTGCCTTAAGGCAAATTGCTGGAACTTCCCGTACCAAAAATTATTAATTTTTTAAAAACGATTAACATTTTTGAAAAAAATGTACTTTGAAAAAATAAGATTTTTGAGAAACTATAGTATAATGGACAAAAAATTACTTTTTTTGAAAAAAAAAAAAAAAAAAAAAAAATTAAATTTTTTTTTGAAAAAAAAAAATTTTTAATTTTTTTTTGAAAAAAAAAAATTTTTTTTAATTTTTTTTTTTTTGAAAAAAAAAAATTTTTCCCTTTATTTTGACATATGTGGAAGATCTGACACTTTTTTTCAAAGCAATCGTACTTATTTAACTGCATAGGGACAAAATATAAAGCGCGTAAGCGCCGCGTCGCTGTCTAACGCATAAGCAGGGTACGGAACCCATAGGAATGTTAACAAAAATGTATACTTATTGTTAAAATCTCTATAAAATATCTGATAATTTGATGTGGCATATGTCTAATGATCATTTTTGACCGCCAAATGGCTCATTTTTTTACTTTTTCCTCCATATCTCCGAAACCGCTAGACCTACATTTATGAAAATTTTATCGATTCTTCATCTTGTCAATACAAGTGAAATTTTTTGAATTATTTAAATCGGACGCTCCGTTCTCTCAAAAACTGAGTTACCGTTTTCGGCACTTTTTGCCCCGTATCTTCGGAACGGCTAGACCTGCCTTTGCAAAAACTAATCAGCACGTCTCCTTATCAATACGAATCGAATGTTTTTTGAATTATTCAAATCGGTTGATCCCGTGTCCCGAAATCGTCGACGAAAATTTGTATCCGCACATACATACACACACGTACATACATACACACACACATACACCACACACATACACACACACACCACACACCACACATACATCCATTTTTCTAAGGTATGCCAAAATGTTCAGAAACCTCTGAAACGTAAAGATATATAAAAATTTTCATTTTCGATTTTTTTGCGATTACTATAAATTACCCTACGGGAAGTTAAAAATTTTGAATATCGAAAACTATTTGGATT